>NC_137863.1:30253069-30258069 GCF_963924005.1 Protomyctophum bolini | reverse complement strand
TGGACAAGGTTAGATGGTTTCTACAGAGCCGTGTGCATGGACATGGACAAGGTTAGATGGTTCTACAGAGCCGTGTGCATGGACATGGACAAGGTTAGATGGTTTCTACAGAGCCATATGCATGGACATGGACAAGGTTAGATGGTTTCTACAGAGCCATATGCATGGACATGGACAAGGTTAGATGGTTTCTACAGAGCCGTGTGCATGGACATGGACAAGGTTAGATGGTTCTACAGAGCCGTGTGCATGGACATGGACATGGACAAGGTTAGATGGTTTCTACAGAGCTGTATGCATGGACATGGACAAGGTTAGATGGTTTCTACAGAGCCCTATGCATGGACATGGACAAGGTTAGATGGCTCAAGGTGGTAGTTCAGCTGGTGGCCATCTTGCCTCGGGGCTACAGTATGTCATAACTCGCTCTATTCTTGACGGATTTACAAACGGGTTGGTTTATTACAAACGTTGTCAACGTGGCTTATCTGCTTAATGTTTTTAATGCTTTTATATGAACGTCATATAAAAGCATTTAAGTCTCTGACGTTTATAACAGACCAAACCGTTTGGAAAAGAAAATTAAGTTATGGTTATTTAAAAAGTACATGCCCCATAGACACAGGGTTATGCTGCACCGTAGCGACGTCGCTCTCCATTGGCCGGAGCGCAGGTGAGTCATCTAACCTTTCTTATATATCTAAGGCCGTACGTAGGCTACTGAAGCCACTGTTTCAAATCCACCATCTTCGATTTCCGGTCCCGGAATGCAACAAGAAGCCTTAGAAGGATACTTGCATACTTTATCATCAACTTTAAAAGGAATGGGACCAGAATTGACAAAAAAAGACATCAGGATAATTGAAAGAAGACTTTAAACTAGCGACTGGACATTTTTAGTTTCAGTCTTAGTTTGGGGAGTGAGAGTATGTTGCACGCACGCACGCACGCAAGCACGCAAGCACGCACGCACGCACGCACGCACGCACGCAAGCACGCACGCACGCAAGCACACAACACACAGACAGTTTACAGAATGTAAACAGAAAACCACACACACACAAACACATCCACAGTCAACAGAGGTCACACGCTTCCATCTTCCATCATGTGTGACCACCACCAGAACACATGATGGCTTCCCTTGATGGAATCTATAAAAGCAATGATCTGACACTCACAGCCTAGAGATGTAGAATGGCTCCTACTAATGGTTGCCTATTATTATTAGACTTGTTTCGTATGGCAAAAGTAAATGGCCAACTTCCAACAGGAAAACATCTCCACTGTCCCCGTCAATCAAATGCATGGAATTAAATGGGAGTCATTGTATTGAATGCGCACATGCACACACTCTCACACACACACACACACACTCACGCACACACTCACGCCCTCGCACGTGCACGCTTGCACACACGGTGCAGGCTAGTTTATAAGGAGGATGTGTTGTTACCAGATACCAGTCATTTCATGCTACACTGCTCATTGTATGCGTGAGTGCGTGCGGGGAGGGCAATAAACATTCATGTTGTCATGCATAGATGAGTAAGAAAATGAGGAGAGGAGAGGAGAGGAGAGGAGAGGAGAGGAGAGGAGAGGAGAGGACAGGACAGGACAGGACAGGACAGGACAGGACAGGACAGGACAGGACAGGACAGGACAGGACAGGACAGGACAGGACAGGACAGGACAGGACAGGACAGGACAGGACAGGACAGGACAGGACAGGACAGGACAGGACAGGACAGGACAGGACAGGACAGGACAGGACAGGACAGGACAGGACAGGACAGGACAGGACAGGACAGGACAGGACAGGACAGGACAGGACAGGACAGGACAGGACAGGACAGGACAGGACAGGACAGGACAGGACAGGACAGGACAGGACAGGACAGGACAGGACGTACTCTGGCCATGTTGCAGATTCTGAATATGCGTTTGATGACATCATCGTCGATGTCAGCTGATATGAACTCCACCTGGACCGGTCCATAACAACACGTACTCTTCTCTGGCCAGTACTGTACACACAGCTAGAGAGAGAGAGAGAGAGAGAGAGAGAGAGAGAGAGATTTTTTGTCATATACACCAATGTTTTCTTAGCTGTGATCTGTTCCTGTTCCTGAATACGCACACTGAAGAGCACTCTAGCCCTAAAGCCATCAATTTAACCAAGTTGCAGACGATCAGAAATCAGCAGAGAGTGAGCGACGTTTGCGCTACTGTATGCCGAATTTTAGTTGACTCTGCCTCAGATTTCTTTTTTCTCTCCCTGGAAATAAAAACGTCTGGGTTTTTCGAGGCTAGTCGCCATGCAACTCCTTGCAACATGCAACTACTTAATTGCAACTATTTGCAACCATTATTCCCAATGGCAGTTGCAAGGTGTTCTGTTTTGTTGAAAGGAGTTTATAGCCCCCTAAACCCACACACTGAGGTAAGACAGTTGAGGTGAAACAACTTTTTATGTGTGTACGTGTACGTGTACACGTGTGTGTGCGAGCATGTGTGT
Source organism: Protomyctophum bolini (assembly GCF_963924005.1). Lineage (NCBI taxonomy): Eukaryota > Metazoa > Chordata > Actinopteri > Myctophiformes > Myctophidae > Protomyctophum > Protomyctophum bolini. The sequence goes on along the minus strand of NC_137863.1, from coordinate 30,255,551 downwards.
ATGCGTGTACCTGCGCTGCGTCCATCTCGTTCAGCATGACGATAGAACTACAGTTATAATCAAACACCAGCCTCCAGAAATCCGCCATGGTGTTGGGCAAAGGATGCTGGGTAACGATGAAGGCTGCAGGCTGCTTGTGACTCTGCGAACAACAATGTGGTGTTTAGACGGATGCTAGGTTCATTGTTTAACTGGTATCATATAGTTTATAATGTACTCTCGTAGATGCATTTTATCGATTTGGACATTTTCAACCTGCGAGAGTCTAAGGTCTCTCGTCCCATGGTGGTGAGCACGGCACCCTAGAGCTCTCAACATATAGACACGGTGCTTACCCTGCTGCCCCAACTGTTAACCTGCTGCCCCAACTGTTACCCTGCTGCCCCAACTGTTCGCTCCATGGGCTGAATGCGTTTATAACCCGTAGGCCCGTAGTTTACCCTGCTGCCCCAACTGTTCGCTTCATGGGCTGAATGCGTTTATAACCCGTAGGCCCGTAGTTTACCCTGCTGCCCCAACTGTTCGCTCCATGGGCTGAATGCGTTTATAACCCGTAGGCCCGTAGTTTACCCTGCTGCCCCAACTGTTCGCTTCATGGGCTGAATGCGTTTATAACCCGTAGGTCCGTAGTTTTCAATTTAAAAAAGTGTTTTAATCCATGTGTGTACTCACGTCCATCAGAGCAGCGTTAATGTAGTTAGAAGTCTCTCCGTCTACAGAGATTAGGAACGGCAGACACCTGTCCGCTGACAGGACGTCCATGCTTCTGTTCTTATCCTGGTTCCGGGGCAACAGACCCACGCTGCAGTCCTCCGGTCGCACTCTAGGGGTCACTATGTTCAGAGTCTGGTAGAAGACAGAGACAGCGGGAACGTACCAATGAAGAGAGAGAGACAGCAGCAACGGACCAATGAAGAGAGAGAGACAGCAGGAACGGACCAATGAAGCAGCTGTAGCGTAGGGCCTACAACCTACAGTATTTCATATCAAGGATCCAAATGAATGTATTTATATGCGATGAAAGGGTTTTGAGATTTCAGTAAACATGGCAGTGAAACGGAGGGGAACTTTTTGACTGACGGACCCGGGACCACAGCCTAGCAACGGAGAGCTGTCCACACAGTGGTGAAGACCGATCTCAAACTGAATCAATAAAACTCCCAAAAAGATGTTCAATAATGTTTTGGCACTCTGGGCGTTCAAGAAAAAGACGTTAAAGACATATTTGGCTCTATTAAATCTCCCATTGACCAATCACCAACCACCTGGTCAAATCTCCCACTGACCAATCACCAACCACCTGGCCACCAAATGATTGGCTTGGGATTCCTAAACTAATCATGTGCATTCCTAAATTAGGAATGCAACGTGTGGGTCTCCAAATTAATTTGGGAGGTCCCCAGATGATTAGCTTAATGTGCAACAGTGTTTTCTCACTCAACAGTAAACAAACCAACATACAGTTGCAATTTAAGGACTTTTAATGCTTGACTTGCTTACTTACATAAAGCTGCTATAAGCAATACCATGTCAAATTTGTAATGACCTTTTTTTGTTGTTGTTTTTTTGCCAGCCAGCAATGAGTAAAACGCTCCCAAAAAAAGGTAGTCTCTGTGACACATCTAGGGGACACAATCTGCATTCAAACATGTTCCTAGAAGCTTTGTCATTGGTTGGAAAAACCCGGTCGAAATGACTAACCAATCAGGAAGTAGACAGGCAAATCGACCAATGACAAAGCTTCTAGGAACATCTTTGAATGCAGATTGTGGCCCCTAGATGTGGCACAGAGACTTACCTTTTTTAGGAGCGTTTTACCCATTGCTGGCTGTCTAAATACCAAAAATCACACCTGTGTGAAGAGAGGGGCGCTCTTATCATCTTACAACATCAATTACAACATAATGGTTGTTTACGCAACGGGTGCTAATGTTTGTTTAAGTCCTCAACACAAACATTACATTTCTCTTCATTGTCTATGGCGTTTTCTTAAACAAGCATCGTTGAACAACAAACATTAAAGCTGTATATAGGAGGGGCTGGCGCCCCTCAAAAAATAAGAAAAAATATCATTAAAATGTGTACATATTATTGCTTATAGCAGCTTTAATTATTGTATTAATAATAAGGTTAAATAACATAATATTAATTTCCTTTCAAATAGCAGATCTACAAGCCCTGCAGGCTGCGTTTTAAGTACCTGGAACTCGTCTTTGATCTGTGAGGAGTTGGTCTGAGGGTCGATCCTGCTGATGTTGTAATAAACAGCTCTGAACTCACACACTGGGATGGCCGTGTTCCCACACAGACACGCCTCCAAGATGGCGTCGTGCACAAACACATACTGCTCCTGTGGACACACACGCATTCACACACACACACACACACACACACACACACACACACACACACACACACACATACACACACACACACAGGCGCGCACGCAGCAACACACACACACAATAAGGCGTGGGTTAAC
>NC_137863.1:30240569-30250569 GCF_963924005.1 Protomyctophum bolini | reverse complement strand
TAGAGTGAGACATGCACCTGTCTAACTGCTTCTGTAGAGTGAGACATGCACCTGTCTAACTGCTTCTGTAGAGTGAGACATGCACCTGTCTAACTGCTTCTGTAGAGTGAGACATGCACCTGTCTAACTGCTTCTGTAGAGTGAGACATGCACCTGTCTAACTGCTTCTGTAGAGTGAGACATGCACCTGTCTAACTGCTTCTGTAGAGTGAGACATGCACCTGTCTAACTGCTTCTGTAGAGTGAGACATGCACCTGTCTAACTGCTTCTGTAGAGTGAGACATGCACCTGTCTAACTGCTTCTGTAGAGTGAGACATGCACCTGTCTAACTGCTTCTGTAGAGTGAGACACGCTCAAGTACCTTCCTTTCTTTCTTTCTTTCTTTCTTTCTTTTCCTTTTATCCCACGATTAGTTTCAGTCACATTTTAGTCACCTGGAATTTTTTTGTGTAGTTTTAGTCGACTAAATATCATAAGATTTGTGTTGACCTAAATCTACAGGTGGTGATTTGGTCGACTAAAATGTGTTTTGGCGGGCCTTGACGCCGTTGTAATGACGACGCATTGTGAGCTTGTAGATCTGCTATTTTCAGCATGTAAAATGACTTCTACTGGATCTCTTGTCCACTTCTAGTCTACTCCTAACATTTTAGTCTAGTTTATTTTTGTTGACAAAATATTTGTATATCATATTTAGTCATAGTTTCAGTCATCATAGCTTAGTTTTCATTTAGTTTTCGTCGGTGAAAAAAGGTAGTCGACAAACATTTTTCGTCAACGAACATTTTTCGTCGACGAACATTTTTCGTCAACGAACATTTTTCGTAATAAGACAAGCCATGTACCAGTGTTCTGATAGGCCTGTCAATAAGACAAGACATGTACCAGTGTTCTGATAGGCCTGTCAATAAGACAAGACATGTACCAGTGTTCTGATAGGCCTGTCAATAAGACAAGACATGTACCAGTGTTCTGATAGGCCTGTCAATAAGACAAGACATGTACCAGTGTTCTGATAGGCCTGTCAATAAGACAAGACATGTACCAGTGTTCTGATAGGCCTGTCAATAAGACAAGACATGTACCAGTGTTCTGATAGGCCTGTCAATAAGACAAGACATGTACCAGTGTTCTGATAGGCCTGTCAATAAGACAAGACATCTGATTTGCGTTCGTCGACGCAAAATGTTTGTCGACGAAAAATGTTCGTCGACGAAAAATGTTCGTTGACGAAAAATGTTTGTCGACTACCTTTTTTCACCGACGAAAACTAAATGAAAACTAAGCTATGATGACTGAAACTATGACTAAATATGATATACAAATATTTTGTCAACAAAAACCCATAAACTAGACTAAAATGTTAGGAGTAGACTAGAAGTGGACAAGAGATCCAGTAGAAGTCATTTTACATGCTGAAAATAGCAGATCTACAAGCTCACAATGCGTCGTCATTACAACGGCGTCAAGGCCCGCCAAAACACATTTTAGTCGACCAAATCACCACCTGTAGATTTAGGACTAAAACTAGACTAAACACTAAAACATTCCAGGTGACTAAAATGTGACTGAAACTAAATGAAAAAGTTTCAAGAGACTATGACTAAAACTAAAATAGAGATGTGCTGCCAAAAACAACACTGCCGTCAATAAGACATGTACTCTGACGCCAGTCAGTCAGTCATACATCATTTATTACAGCCAATTCTAACGTATAGACTACTGTAATTCTAACGTATAGACTAATGTAATGTAATGTAAGGTCACCCAGAGTTCAACATAATTTAACCCATTTAGTCCTGAGGCCCAAAACTTGCTTCTAAATCCTGACGGTTTTGTGAAAAACCTGTTTCGTTGTCAGTGGTGCTCAACTTTTTTCATGTCAAGGAGTCGGACCCACCAGAATTATCTGTATTTGGCTACGGACACCCATCTGAAAATATGTAGTTCCATGGACCCCCCCCCCCCCCCCCCCGGGACAAGACATCTGATAGGCCCGTCACTAAGACAAGACATGTACCAGTCTTGTTTTCGTCGACTACCTTTTTTCACTGACGGAAACTAAATGAAAACTAAGCTATGATGACTGAAACTATGACTAAACATGATATACAAATATTTTGTCAACAAAAATAAACTAGATACCTCCAGGACATATCTTATACCAAAATTAGGGGAAATGCTAAGTTTTATAGCCCCCGCAAATTGGTGTAGTCCAAAACGTATAGGTCCGATTGCAAACTGGCAGCCATCTTGGAAAATGGAGGAATTTTGCATGGCCCGAGGTTGATTATCGATTATGGTCATATAAAGGTCATCTGTACCAAATTTCATGCTTGTATCACCAACTGAACTATCACCTCTATTTCCCGCCTAGCTTGTTTGTAACCCATTTCTCACCCGGTGTCAATTTGCCTATAAACTCTAATCCTGGGCGCTCCCTCTGCCAACCTGGGGAGAGCCCGGAAGGCCCGGACTGAGCTCACATGCTTCCTTCAATGCATGAGGAGTGAGCAAGCCGACACGTGGAAAGAACGTGTTATTCCTTTCCCCTCCATCAGGCTCCCCGGCTGAACAGGGGGAGGCAGTATACCAGCATTACTGCATGTTTTTTATGTGAAGGTTACCTTATAGGGGAGTAAGGGGACACTCCCATTGTATTTATTTACATTTTCAAAATCAAAAACTAGGGGATATCAAACGTGCCGACAGACACACATTATTTCCACGAATGAACAGTGAACGAGAAAATATTTGTGCTTTCATCTTGAATGCTCCACACAAGTGGAACACTGTCCGTGGGACTCTGTGAAGGTTGGTCTCTATAGAGGAATCCACAGAGCGCTGGCCTGCGTTGCGCTCTCATTATTGCCACCTGACACCGCAGTCTGGAAATAATGTGCATGTGGTTACCTGCCAGTGTTGATTTCATCTATAACAACTGTGGAAAAAAAGGTTTGTCGACAACCTTTTGTTTTTAAAACAAAAAACAAATATATTGAGAATTTTGTCAACGCAAAACTAGACTAATGAGATGTCTAGACATTTTAGTCTAGTTTTACGTTTTGGTTTTTGCTCGGGTGATGTTGCGCTCTGAAAATAGTAGATCGGATATTTTCAGCATGCGACCAAGTGTAAAACCAGCCAGCGCAACGTCATCAATACCTTTTTTATCAACAAAATTAACCGATAGCTTATCAGATGACAAATGTTTTACTAAAACTACATCAAAAGTTACTGTCAAAATTAACACTGTTGGAGTTTGCATGCTCTCCCCGTGTCCCCTAGGCCTAGGGTGTCCCCTTGGGTAGGATAGGTACCCTCACAAAAGACATGGAGTCTTCTTCTTCTTTCGTGTAACGTTAGAGTTCCAACTCGGTGTCGTGGAGCCACGCTCGCATCTCTGATCCCAGGTCAAAGAGGCCGGCCTCCGGGTCACGGTCACCGCACTCACATGCGCCCAACCTCAGTTCTTAAGCGGTTCAATGTGGTCCATTGCTGGCGAGGTAGGTCATCTCCTCCTACGGCGCCATCTCCTGGTTCCCAAATGTACCGATGCATGCATTACTGCATGCCGAGACATGCAGTAATCCTGGCCTCTAAACTACCTCCCCCTGGACCAGCCCGGGGCGCCTGATGGAGGGGAAAGGAACTGGTCGGAATAACGTGTTCCTTCCACGTGTTACGTCCAACCGGGGAAACTCTCCCCTGTCAGGTGATAAGAATTAAGCGTCTTGGACTCCTCATGTATGGAAGGAAGCATGAGGTCAATCCGTTGCTCTCCCCAGGTTGGCAGAGGGAGTGTATGTTGCGCCAAGGACAACTGGCAATTGACACTGAAAAAATATACTTTGCAAAATTGTGGGATAAACATTCAGGGAAAAAAGCCCCGTTACCTGCAGTGGACAGCGATAGGTCCAGCGTCGGGCGGGTTGAGGAACTTGACCTGTCGTATGAAGCCCAGCAGACCAGTGGCGAAACACGGCACGCCGTGGTCCGGCCACGACGTGAAGTGGAACTGACGCAACTCACGGATCTCGTGGTGGCCCTTCTGACGCACACGCACACACACGCACACACACACACACACACACACACAGAGAAAGAGTTAAGGACATTCACACAGGGTGCATACATTTGTTAGACAGACAACAGTCCAACAACTCCAGACATGCGTGGTTTCAACTAACCCGTGGCTTAGGTTAAAACTCACTGTGGCTCCCATGACATGTGTGGCAGATTAAAACTAATTAAAACTATAGGTTTAGGGTTGGGTTTTGGGTATAGGCTGTCGGACTGACAGCTGTCGGACTGTTAGTAGGACCCAATTCATGTAAGTTGAGGAAATTCTAAGAGACATAAATACTCTTACCGGACATCCCTGTGTGGGATGGATGGAAACCCTTTGTCTTTTACTTCTACATCCTGTGGTTCTAGAACACTGGTTCTCAAACTTTTTCATGTCAAGGACCCCCAAATTGACACTAATTAGCCCGCGGACTGCCATTAGAAAAGATATGCCAGGGACCCCCATAAGAGAAGACTTTTACGTCTCTAGCAGTGATTCTCAATCCGTTTAATTTCAAGGACCCCCAGTTTGACATGCATTAGTCTACGGACCACCATTTAATGGCATTTATATCTCTGAGACCCCCAACTTATAACAACAATATTGTAAAATCTATGTTAATTTAACATTTAGCTGGGGCCCCCCTGGAACTCCCTCAAGGACGCCTGGGGGTCCCCGGACCCCACTTTTGGAACCACTGTATCTAGAACTATAGTTTAGTTCTACATCCTGTGCTTCTAGACATAGAGATAGATGCCTCATTGGAGCGATATGTGTTGAAGGAGGGGTGGAACCATTTACACTGGGGAAGGAAATACGCCGGAAGTGTGGAAGGCACGTTACGGCACGCTGCCACTCAAGTGACTATACTGGCCAATCACAGCGCATCTTTTCCGGGACTCGGAAAAGATGCAATTTTTTGCAATTTTATAAATTTCGACGTCAGGCCTAAATGGGTTAAGTACCAGGTGTTATTACTTAACTTAAGACCTGGAGGCGTGGTCAATGCTCTTTGGACACTCAGAATAGCCAAATGGCATTGATCACGCCTCCAGGTCTTAAGTTAAGTAATAAGACCTAGTACTTAGACACGCAAAATACAGCCCATCTCTTATTGACCTGGTGCAAATCTCACTCATTGTGTTAAATGCTATTATTCAAAGGGTGGGTTATCATTCAGAATCATCATTTAGCTATCATTTTCTCTTGCCGTTTAAAGAAAGATTATGGTAAAGGTTTGAGAACCACTAGGTCTAATGCATTTAAAACAGGGGTGTTTTCCCACTCAACACATGGAAAGGAAATATATATATGAACATATGCCAATATATTATAGGCTATACACAAATATAGCCTATGCAGAATATATAATGCCATATTCTGGTTAATATGTGCATATAAAGTTTAGTGGATTTATAGGAAATACATTTGTCATATAAAGCTCATATCCACATATATGTTAATCACTAGAATTTCGCGGCCCGTCGTTGCAGCGCACTATGGGAAGAAGGTAATTGCGGGAGTTGACTCCACATTTAGTTATTAGTTATTTTTGCATCTGCCGCTTTAGATGACCTGAGATGACTTGATTGATTGACATCAAAAAAGGCCTGTCAGCTCAAACACACAATGCAATACTTGTTGTTGCTTACAATCATCAGTAGCAAAGTCAAATACCAACAAACAAAAAAACCCTACCATTTTTCCCCCTCTATTTCCCATTCCATGTGCGTTTGTCTTACATGTAGCCTATGAAAGGCCCCTCAATTACATTTTGTAACTATTTTCAGCAATGGGATGATAGTTTTATTTGGTGGGTATGTTGAGCTGGTGTGGTGTGGGCATTCCTGGTATAGATGATTATTTAGATATATATACATTCCGTCGGTAAATCCCTGTAGGCTATACCCACATATTGGTAGCCTATATTAGCCCAATATTGGCGTTACGCATTTCACTTGAATAATGTTGTGTGCGTGTGTGCGGAGAAAGACAGTTATTTAATGAAACTCAAGATTATAACGTCCTGTATTGGTAGCCTATATTAGCCCAATTCCTGTGTGTGTTGCGTGCCGAGAGAGAGAGAGAGAGAGAGAGAGACTCCGCACGTCAAAATTAATTGGAATAAAAAACAAATGATGTAGCCGCTGCAGCCGCTGCCTATATGTATCGGGTCTGGATCGCATGTTGGTGAACTCTTGCCGTGTGTGATCGTCGGCACGGGGCGGAGGGGGTCCGCGGTAGTATGCGTGGTAGTCCACTGTCCGCGAGTACAGTCACTGAGTCTGTTACCCATTAAATCCTTACTCTAACATTAAATCAGCGAGTCTGCTGGCACGTTTTCTCAGGCTCGCAGTAGGCAAAGGGGGAGGGGCTGAGAGCTAGTGACGGGTGAGCACATGTTGGCTCTGATTGGCTAGTGGCCACATATTTTTGTTCACATCTTTTGTTCACATCTTTTCATTGGCTTGTGTTCACAACTTTTTCTCCACGTGACAACTTTACAATTGTTATAATAGATATGTGGCATTTAAAAATATATTTTCATATATTTTAGGATACATTTTCTACGTGGAATGTCTGTATTCCTCTAAATCGATGTAAAAGAAAAGGCCAAATCGACATTAAAAAGGCCAACATTGTTTCGGCGGCGGCCAAACGCATCATGTCACTAAGGTCTCACTCTTGCCATTTTGCTGAAACTTGGCAGCGCTGCTTATATTCAGGACAATAGGCTATATAATAGGGTATATAGCACATTGGTTGGCTATTCAAAAAAAGCAGCTATACAAGCTCATTATAGTGCAGAGCTTGCAGATATTTGGGGGAAAAAAGTTTGAATATAGTATCAAAAGGATTAAAAAATGTAGCCTCTCCTCTCCTCTCCTCTCCTCTCCAGTATTTGACAGTAAGGCTGTAGCTTTAAGACCTCTCATGCTAGCGCACAGAGTTAAGTCTGAGTCAGACGCTAAGCGGCTAATTGTCATTTAGCTCCGCTAGCTTTTAATCTGCTCTGCACACACGCGCACACACACACACACACACACACACACACACACACACACACACACACACACACACACACACACACACACACACACACTCTAAAGCACCTTGACTGACAAACTGGTAACCCCCTCTCTCTAAGTGACATTCCTCTCTCTCTCGCACTCTCTCTCTCTCTCTCTCTCTCTCTCTCTCTCTGTAACTGAGCTGTAAATTAATCTGTGTGAATTTGTTCTTATTATTATTCATAATTAAAGCTGTTAGCACAGAGACACACACACACACACACACGCACGCACGCATATGCACACACTCTCTCTCACACACACACACACACACACACACACACACACACACACACACAGAGTGGGTTGATGGATTAACCACAGACAGACTGCTTGTCCAGGCTAAGAGAGAGAGAGAGAGAGAGAGAGAGAGAAGCCCTCCCATGCACAGCTTGGTGTGGCACAGTGGAGTGGGCGGGGCTTAGAGTCAGCTAATCAGATCAATGGATGTTCCTTATTGTATTACCTTCTGCACAGTGATATTTGTATTTTTGTATGACATGTTTAAGCAATATTACACTTGAGGGTGTTCTTTATCGTCATTAATGCACGCCTGTGGTTCCGAAAGGTATCGCAGAGATGTGCATTAATGACAATAAAGAACACCCTTGAGTGTAATATCGCGATTATACAACAGTTACCCTTAAAACTAATATTATCGCTGAAACATAATATTTTTTTCAACGACAGATGTAGTCACTATACGACCATAAATGTCCCAAGAAACTAGCAAGCCTAGCCACAGAGTCTGTTGCGCTCTGAGAGAAAAGCACTGATGAAATCTTTGTTTTGATTAGCCGTTCCATTATCGTGGTTTAACCACGGCTTTAGAAAGCTGTTTCAAACAATCAGATTGCTTCCTCGAAACGACCTGTTAAATGACCTTCTGAAAGGTTGAGGGGCTCTATTAACCCCTCCTATATGTCCAGCATTGATTTGTCTAAACGCCAACATCAAAGACAAAAGTGAGGACGCAAATTGTGATTGGCCGGAATGAGATGATGTCTTGATGGTGTACAGCATGATGATAAGATCGCCCCTCACTTCACAAAGGTGTGATTTTTTAAATCTTTAACTCAAATCTTTGCTTCTGGGGAGGTCCCTGGAACAACATATTTTCAGATGGGGGTCGGCGGCCAATTACAGAGATTCTTTTAGGTCCTTGACATGAAATAGTTTGAGAACCACTGACAGAAACATCATTTTTTTTCCCCAGAAAACTGTCAGGATTTAGAAGACATTTTGTAGAATGAGCCTCAGGTGTAAATTACCTTCTGGACGGTGAAGGTCCGTATGACGTATTCGGCCAACGGCTCCGTCTCCATCAGAGTGACTTTGACGTCTCCATACACCTCTGTCTCGTCTGGCCAGTACCGCACACACTTCACCTGGACACACACAAACACACACACAGTGTTACCTTGCGTGGCGATGTAGTGGCGAGGTCTGTGGTAACCCTGTCTGTCTGTCTGTCTGTCTGTCTGTCTGTCTGTCTGTCTGTCTGTCTGTCTGTCTGTCTGTCATGGACTTACCCTCCCCACCTCCACCAGGTTGGTAACCATGACGATGGAGGCACACTTCTCCTGCCAGACCATCCTCCAGAAGTCCTGCACCGTGTCCTGCATGGGACCTACACACACACGCACACACACACACACACACACACACACACACACACACACACACACACACACACACACACACACACACACACACACACACACACACACACACACACACACACACACACACACACACAAACACAAACACAAACGCACGCACGCACGAAGACACGCACAAAGACACGCACGAGCACCCAGACATACAAAACATACATTAGCAATTTCAGAAAATCGTGAAAGAAAGAAAATCGTGAAAGAAAACACTGAAGAAATCATTTCATGAACCTAGTATCGTGAAAGAAAATCGTGACGCGAACCCGTTTTGGTGTTTTAAGTATCACGTTATCCTAGCTCATGTTATCCTAGCTCATAGCTTGTAGATCTGAAAATTGTGAAAGAAAATCATGAAAGAAAGAAAATCGTGAAAGAAAACACTGTGAAGAAATCGTTTCATGAACCTAGTATTGTGAAAGAAAAAAGAAAGAAAATCGTGAAAGAAAACACTGTGAAGAAATCGTTTCATGAACCTAGTATTGTGAAAGAAAAAAAGAAAGAAAATCGTGAAAGAAAATCATGAAAGAAAATCGTGAAAGAAAATCGTGAAAGAAAGAAAATCGTAAAAGAAAACACTGTGAAGAAATCGTTTCATGAACCTAGTATTGTGAAAGAAAATCGTGAAAGAAAGACAATCGTGAAAGAAAACACTGTGAAGAAATCATTCATGAACCTAGTATCGTGACAGAAAGAAAATTGTGAAAGAAAGAAAATCGTGAAAGAAAGAAAATGTGAAAGAAAGAAAACACTGTGAAGAAATCGTTTCATGAACCTAGTATTGTGAAAGAAAATCGTGAAATAATTTAGGACGCAAACCCCTTTTGGTGTTTTAAGCATCATATCCTAGCTATTTAAAAATAGCAGATCTCGGTACCGTGCTACGAGCTTGTAGATCTGCATTTTTTGAAAAATAGTTAAAATGTGGCGCAAATCTTTTAATAAAATTATATTCTTTCAGAGTGAACGTTTTTAACTCATATCTTTGCTTCTGGGGGGGTCCCTGGAACAACATATTTTCAGATGCATGGGGGTCAATTACAGATAATTCTGGGGGTCCTTGGAAATGGAGGAGGTTGAGCACCACTGGTTTTAAAGAATACTGTTAGGATTCAGAAGCATTTTCTGTTTTTTTAGAATCGGCCTCAGGTCTAAATGGAAAACTACCTAATTAAAAATAAACTA
>NC_137863.1:30228069-30235569 GCF_963924005.1 Protomyctophum bolini | reverse complement strand
AGGGCGAAATCTACAGAAATGTGTTTAGCCAAAACCGGCCGCATGGTGGCGCTATAACAGGCCATTGTGGAATATTTGGGGCAGAGGTTTGTCGTTGGAACCCAGGGAGTGTGCGTGCACAGTTTGGCATGGATGGGGCCAAGTGGCCAACGGTGCTGGAGATTAGCTGGTAACCGACGGATGGACACACACACACACACAGACGGACAGAATGCTAAACATATACTCTCTCCCCATGCCTTCGGCCTGGCGGAGACAATGAGGGCTTGCCTTCAATTGTACTCTCGAGTATAAATAAAGGTGATGATGACACTGGATGAAGCAATATGCCCCCCCCCCAACCACACACACACACACACACACACACACACACACACACACACACATGCAGACAGAGGCATTGCATGAGGAGACAGCATGTTCTTTCTCTAGTTTGATATGAATATCTATATCTATGCGGGATTATTTTATTTTCCAACCACTGTGCAGAAGGTTTGCAACAGAGCGGCATGGATTTCTAAACACAGGTTTTATAAACCTGCACCATTGCAGAATTACTAAACATCACATCAAATCAAATCATGTTTATTCATAAAGCCCATTTAAGAAAAAAACTTGTGTTGTACCAGAGTGCTATACAAGAAGAACATTTCTTCAGCAACAACAATTACAGTAGTAAAAAATAACACACAGACGCATACTAAAGTGATCATTACCAACATCATTCTCCCAACGGAGACAAGGAGATAAGAGCAGAAATATCATAACAGGAGGATTTCAATGCTCGCCAGTAAAACACTCTGGATTTAAAAGATGCAATGGAGGGAGCAGTTCTAATGGAGAAGGGAATGCTTTACTGTTCCATAGCCTGGGGGATAACCTCTCTCTATATAAAGATATGCACATCCCACAGTTTTTAAATAACTTCATTCTCTATAACTTCTCTAAAACCTCTAACTTCTCTTCTGGTGGGGGGGGGGGGGGTCCCTGGCACAAGACATTTTCAGATGGGGGTCCGCTGTTGGGTACAGGTCTCCACCAGGAGCATAGGAGTGTGTGTGATGTTTGGCAAAATGTTTAGGAGTTTTAGTTTTTTGCAAGAATTGTCTTCATTTTGTAGAGGATAGAATTCTGGATGAGCAGGACATGTGCAGCATATTGTACAAAACGGGCCACTCTTGATCACATGACTACAGAGATCATGTGTACCGATTTGCGTGAGATTTGGATGAAATCTGTGCGACTAACATAAACAATGTGTTTTGCAGAAATCGGCCTCATGGTGGCGCTATAATCGGCAGATGTGGAGGGATGCAGGGACAATGTTTTTCCATGGCCTCTAGGGAGTGCACATGCATACAGATCGATGCAGTTATAGGTAAAAACAGGAATTGCCCTGTTATAGCGCCACCATGAGGCTGATTTTGTAAAAAAATTGTGGCATGTCCTCCTCTGCCTAGTGGAAATGTGCGTGTATAATTTCACGGAAATTGCACACTGTTTGTGATTTGTGGCATTTTGTTCGAAACGGACCAATCATGTGAGCTTTAGAAGCCAATCTTAGCCAATCAGGATGGAAGATGGGAAATGGTGTTGATCACATGACTATGGAGATAGTGTATACCGAATTGTGTGATGTATGGATAAAATGTGTACGAGTTTTGCCTAAATCGGCCTCATGGTGGCGCTATAACATCCCGTTGAGGAATATTTGGGGCAGAGGTTCATCGTTGGCATCCAGGGAGTGTGTGTGCAAAGTTTGGATCGGGCCAACGGTGCCGGAGATTAGCTGGTAAAGGACGGACGGAAGGAAGGAAGGATGGACAGACGGACACACACACACACACACACACACACACACACACACACACACACACACGGACGGAGTGCAAAACATACTCTCTCTCCTGGTGGAGACAATGAATGAGTTAAGAAGACACTGTTGTTTTATTAATAATGGAATGTGTGTGTGTGTGTGTGTGTGTGTGTGTGTGTGTGTGTGTGTGTGTGTGTGTGTGTGTGTGTGTGTGTGTGTGTGTGTTTATTTCAAACCCCAAACCACATAGGTTGCCATATGGACATTGGACTATTTTCGACAATGCACGCCCGCACGTGCACACACACACACACACACACACACACACACACACACACACACACACGCACACTCCCAGTGGACAGTGAATTGAGTCCATTAAAAGCTTAAAGAGACAACGGCTCTCACTTTCAGACATCGATATGAGTCACATGGCCTAGTTACACACACACGCGCACACACACACACACACACACACACACACACACACACACACACACACACACACACACACACACACACACACCCCTATTTTACAAACAAAGGAGATAGATGTAGCATGTCGTCGCTCAGTGAAGTAGAACATGGATTAACAATTCAGACAGACAGACAGACAGACAGACAGACAGACAGAGACAGACAGACAGACAGACAGACAGACAGACAGACAGACAGACAGACAGACAGACAGACAGACAGACAGACAGACAGACAGACAGCAGTTATAAACGTCTGTGTAGAAAGTAAGTAACTAAGTAATCAAATGGGCACGGTGTGGGGAATAAGGCTGGCGTGCGTGCAAGTCTCTAACCTCATACTCCTCTTTGAAGCCGTATCCCTGGCCACACTTCATCTGGGTGATGTGTTGGAGCAGGTCTGCTACCCGGATGGCTGGTTGAATCTGACCTGAGAGAGAGACAGAGAAAAAGAGAGAGAGAGAGAGAGAGAGAGAGAGAGAGAGAGAGAGAGAGAGAGAGAGATTTAGCAGTTTGGATGTTATCATACTTTCCAGACTATGCAATGGAGCCAGTAGGACATACATGTTGACGTTTGTTGTCAGCCATTGTCCGAAGTGGCGTTTGGTGCATTGGTGTGTTGTCCTGCGTGTTGTACTAACCCTAACCGTAGTCTTAAAGGGATCGTTTGGTGCATTGGTGTGTTGTCCTGCGTGTTGTACTAACCCTAACCGTAGTCTTAAAGGGATCGTTTGGTGCATTGGTGTGTTGTCCTGCGTGTTGTACTAACCCTAACCGTAGTCTTAAAGGGAACGTTTGGTGCATTGGTGTGTTGTCCTGCGTGTTGTACTAACCCTAACCGTAGTCTTAAAGGGATCGTTTGGTGCATTGGTGTGTTGTTCTGCATGTTGTACTAACCCTAACCGTAGTCTTAAAGGGATCGTTTGGTGCATTGGTGTGTTGTCCTGCGTGTTGTACTAACCCTAACCGTAGTCTTAAAGGGATCGTTTGGTGCATTGGTGTGTTGTCCTGCGTGTTGTACTAACCCTAACCGTAGTCTTAAAGGGATCGTTTGGTGCATTGGTGTGTTGTCCTGCGTGTTGTACTAACCCTAACCTTAGTCTTAAAGGGATCGTGACATCAATTTAATTTGTTTTAAATATTTTTTACGTTTTCTGAGCTCAATTGCACCCAAAAAAACATGAACATTTAACATTCAGTAGATTTTCTGTGGTCTGGGGTATTTTCTGTCTCAAACAAGTGCTCTGATTTTCCTGTGGACTGTGATGTAATAGTCCACAAATCCCATAATATATGTATATGACATTACAATTTGCCAGCAGAGGACTGTTTGCCTGTTTTCATTGCACCCCAACGGCTTCAGAACACACCATTCAAGCTAGGAGTCAGTGTGAGCTGTGAGTACTAAGCTTATTAGAAGACTGGATAAGATGTCAGGGTTCACCTATATCATTCATAGGTTGGTGAAGAGCGACCCTCTAGCCGCTAGAGGGTCGCTCTTCACCAACCCATGAATTACGTCATTTCCTGTTGTCAGTGATTACGCTAGAGTCTAGCGTAATCACTGACAACAGGAAATGGCGTAATTTCACGCCAATGACAGTCAAGTGTCGTTTTTGAGATGACGTCATTTACCGTCAAAGGCAATCGACGTGTTAAGTAATTTACCGCAAAGTCCGTCTTTGCTGTCCGGTGTTCCCTGCCTGTCACATGTTTGACGTCTTTTTAGGTTGTTATTGATTCAGAACGGTCTCGCTGATATCCGTCAGATTGATCAATGCTTGCAGTGCCGGTTCTAGGCCTTTTGAGGCCTTAGGCAACATATTATACAGAGCCCCCCCCTCCTGCTTTGCCACGCCGGATAAAAATTGTAAATTTGCCATGAAAATGCTTCAATCTGGTGCACTTTGAGATCAAAATTAAGAAGCTAGGTGGGGGCCTCATGTGGCCAGTAGTAGTGGTCCTACCCCCCCCATGAGACTTACAAATCCCAAATGTTTATAAACAAATCCCAAATGTTTGTAAACAAATCCCAAATGTTTATAAACAAATCCCAAAATGTGTATAAACAAATCACAAATGTTTATAAACAAATCACAAATGTTTATAAACAAATACCAAAATGTTTATAAACAAATCCCAAATCCCTTGGTCCTACCCCCCCGACCATGAGACTTACTACAGGCCAACTGGTAGTGGTCCTACCCCCCCCCATGAGACTTACTACAGGCCAACTGGTAGTGGTCCTACCCCCCCCATGAGACTTACAAATCCCAAATGTTTATGTACAAATCCCAAATGTTTGTAAACAAATCCCAAATGTTTATAAACAAATCCCAAAATGTTTATAAACAAATCACAAATGTTTATAAACAAATCACAAATGTTTATAAAGAAATACCAAAATGTTTATAAACAAATCCCAAAACCCATGAGACTTGGTCCTACCCCCCCGACCATGAGACTTACTACAGGCCAACTGGTAGTGGTCCTACCCCCCCCATGAGACTTACAAATCCCAAATGTTTATAAACAAATCCCAAATGTTTGTAAACAAATCCCAAATGTTTATAAACAAATCCCCAAATGTTTATAAACAAATCCCAAATGTTTATAAACAAATCACAAATGTTTATAAAAAAATCACAAATGTTTATAAACAAATACCAAAATGTTTATAAACAAATCCCAAATCCCTTGGTCCTACCCCCCCGACCATGAGACTTACTACAGGCCAACTGGTAGTGGTCCTACCCCCCCCCCATGAGACTTACTACAGGCCAACTGGTAGTGGTCCTACCCCCCCCATGAGACTTACAAATCCCAAATGTTTATAAACAAATCCCAAATGTTTGTAAACAAATCCCAAATGTTTATAAACAAATCCCAAAATGTTTATAAACAAATCACAAATGTTTATAAACAAATCACAAATGTTTATAAACAAATACCAAAATGTTTATAAACAAATCCCAAAACCCATGAGACTTGGTCCTACCCCCCCGACCATGAGACTTACTACAGGCCAACTGGTAGTGGTCCTACCCCCCCCCATGAGACTTACAAATCCCAAATGTTTAAATAAACAAATCCCAAATGTTTGTAAACAAATCCCAAATGTTTATAAACAAATCCCAAAATGTTTATAAACAAATCACAAATGTTTATAAACAAATCACAAATGTTTGTAAACAAATCACAAATGTTTATAAACAAATACCAAAATGTTTATAAACAAATCCCAAATCCCTTGGTCCTACCCCCCCCGACCATGAGACTTACTACAGGTCAACTGGTAGTGGTCCTACGGTAGTGCCGGTTCTAGGTCTTTTGAGGCCCTAGGCAACATATTATACAGAGGCCCCCCCCCTCCTGCTTTGCCACGCCGAATAAAAATTGTAAATTTGCCATGAAAATGCTTCAATCTGGTGCACTTTGAGATCAAAATTAAGAAGCTAGGTGGGGGCCACATGTGGCCAGTAGCCCATGTAAGGGATACATGAAAAAAAAAATCTTCTCCCTGTGACGAGGCCCCCTCAGTGGTTGAGGCCCTAGGCGACCGCCTAGTTCGCCTATGCCTAGAACCGGCCCTGAATGCTTGTCTGTACGTTCCATTGATAAATGAGGGCTTATATACAACCCTTTGGTCTCCCGCATAGATTTTGTTGTTTAGTATTTTCTTTCTTTTTAGGACAATTTAGAAAGAATCCAGAATCTTGGTTTCTGTAAAGTATGATGCCATGCCATGCATGTGCATGTGCGTGCGTGCATGTGCGTACCACTCTGATAGGACAGCTCCACAGTCTCACAGCCTCCGTACGGGAAGCTCTGCAGAGTCAGAGAGGGAGCAGAGAGAGACGGCTGACTGCTGTCTGTGAGAGAGAGAGAGAGAGAGAGAGAGAGAGAGAGAGGGTTAAAAAAGATTTACATAACATTACACACACAATCATACACCGATGGCGGCGGAAACCATGCAAGGCACCAACCAGCACATCAGGAGCAATTAGGGGTTCAGTGTCTTGCTCAAGGACACTTCGACACTAACTCTGGGGGAGCCCGGGTTCGAACTGGCAACCTTGCGGTTACCATCCAGCTACTCTACCCCTGAGCCACCACAATTGACCGACTGACAGAAATACTATACCAATATAAATAGAATAATAGATAGATGTAGCAACTTTTCACGTAATGCCATTGATGGCAAGACAGTCGATTGTCAGTAAATTGTCAGTGAGAAAGGAGGGCATTTGTAAAGTTGTTGGAGGTTTATTACACTTACAGCAGCATATATAGCTTGGATACTTCATGTCCTAATGACGTCACAGACTAGACATCACAATCACTGCCTGCAGCACGGCCTTCAGCGTGCTCTAACACAGCTAAAGTATGTTACAGTTCAGACAGTGCATACATATAAGTACATTGCTATCGTACCAGTACCAATTCTCAGTACACAACTGTTGTATATCACAACACCGTGTATTGTGTGTGTCCGGGTCATGGGGTTGACTCGCACCGTGTATTGTGTGTGTCCGGGTCATGGGGTTGACTCACACTGTGTATTGTGTGTGTCCGGGTCATGGGGTTGACTCGCACTGTGTATTGTGTGTGTCCGGGTCGTGGGGTTGACTCACACTGTGTATTGTGTGTGTCCGGGTCGTGGGGTTGACTCACACTGTGTATTGTGTGTGTCCGGGCCGTGGGGTTGACTCACACTGTGTATTGTGTGTGTCCGGGTCATGGGGTTGACTCACACTGTGTATTGTGTGTGTCCGGGTCATGGGGTTGACTCACACTGTGTATTGTGTGTGTCCGGGTCGTGGGGTTGACTCACACCTCAAAGCCAAAAGCCAAAGTTTCTTCATCGATATTACTGGTTTCACGAATATATAATGTTAACCCTATATTTTCACATTTAATGACCTATGATATATACTACAGTATATCACGCAAAATAGCAGACCTACGAGCTCAAAACATGTTGCAATTTGAGCTTGTATAGATCTGCCACTGTTTTGATATTTCTGAATTTGAATTCTGTAGAGTAGAGACATATAAAAGTAGAGACAGATATAAAAATGCAGTGTGTGTAACGGAGCTTCCAGTTTGCATAAGATTCATGAAAGAGGATTTATTTCGTAATTCTAAGCATCTCCAGACTCTGTCCTTGGTATAGACAGCCACGCACGCACGCACGCACGCACGCAC
>NC_137863.1:30215569-30225569 GCF_963924005.1 Protomyctophum bolini | reverse complement strand
GATATTTAAATGACTACACACCATGGGATCCACCGGAGGCTAATGATGGATGCTAAAAAAGGCAAATAAAATACTATTAGATCTGGGTTTAAGTGACATTAAACAAACCCGAGATGTCTGGTATTGGCAAAGGAGAATGCAAGCACGAGTCCTGAAAAAGAAAAAACGCGGGATTGGCATAGATTCTGTAAATTCGGTTTACGTCTGCGTATCGAAAAAAGATCGATCTCTAAAGATGAGTAAAAAAGCTGGTAGTAAAGTGAGTAAATAATAAATGAATACCCTGGCAGCTAACGTACAATTATATACGTAGCAGGTTATTTATAATACACATGGTATGATTTGATTGTTGGTCATACTTCTCACATCTTCTATCTATCTCTCTCTCTCTCTCTCTCTCACATTCCATTGAAGTCCTGACAATCTTCCTATAGTGTTGTTGAATAACCCCCTCCCCCAAAAAACTTTATGAACATAAAAACAAAATAATAATGTTTGTGGGAGGAAGGTCTCAGGGGGGGAATAAACTGGAGGTTTAAAGAGCCGGCAGCCTCTTTTTATGAGGATTATAAAAAGTCAAAATGTGAGCTAAGCAAAAAGTGAGTGAGGAGAAGGCTAATTTAAGAGAGAAAATATGGACCTTTATGTACTGCACTTTAGAAATACTGTGCGCGTGTCCGTGTGTGTGCGTGTGTGTGTGTCTCCTTAATGGAGTATTTCTTAAAAGGTTCGCTATTAGCCTGCAGTGACCCACACTCTACGCACGCTCACACACACACACACACACATACACACACACACTCACAGAAGGCGGTGAGGTCGGGGGTGGAGGTGGAGAAGGGGTCGTCCTTCCTCAGAGTTCCTCCCAGCTTGGATGCGCTCTTCTGGGCCGCGGTGGAACACGACACCGGACCCATCTCCCTCTGCTGGGCCGCGGTGGAACTGCATGCCGACTCCTTCTGCTTCTTGGCCAGCTTGCTGTGCACACGCACGCACGCACGCACACACACATGCACGCACGCACGCACACACATCACACATGCGTACATACACACACAAAGAGAGAGAGACGGAGAGAGAGAGAGAGAGATGGAGAGAGACAGAGAGAGAGAGAGAGCATGTCAGCAAGGTGTTTTATGGATGGTTCGACTGGCAGGAGTGCAGATGTAAATTTACATTTTTATATCATAATATATCAGCCGTTCATCTGTGTATGACACACACTCACTTAACGCACGCATGCACGCACGCACGCACACACACATGCACAGTGGGTTTACTGTTTAGTAATCAGAACTCAAGAGGTTCATTTTATTTTGAGTATCTGCCGATAACGATTTTTCCCAATCCTATAGGCTATTTATATTTATATAATCCTATAGGCTATTTATATTTATATAATCCTATAGGCTATTTATATTTTTATTGAACCATATCACAAAAGTACAATATACAAAATCACAGACGATATCCAGTCTAATATCATGATATGGATTATTGATACTAGGGATGTGCCGATCACATTTTTGTTTTTGCTGCAGATCCGATTCCGATCATTTGAAAATGACGTGATCGGCCCCGATTTCAGATCACGTGATCGGATCGGGACAACCTATAACCATAACTAAAGAATGCATAGTCGCTTTAACAATATGATTCATATAGTAATAACCTCCTTTAGTTACGTGGCTGGATTAGGATTATCCATGGATAAAATTAGTTAATGTCATTGTTATTTTTTTAAATGGCAAATAAAGTATTCTATCCATTCTATCTATCTACAATCCCATAGATCAAGACATAGCCTGGACAACGAAATAAAACATAAATGAATTAGTTAGTTAGTTAGTTAGTTAGTTATTAGTTAGTTAGTTCATTCATTCATCCATCCATTTGTAGAAGGCGCCACAAATTGACGTTGTCAATCCTGGGTATGCAGCCCGTCCGCCCGCCCGCCCGCCTGCCTGCCCGCCCGCCTGCCTGCCCGCCGCCTGCCCGCCCGTCTGCCCGCCCGCCTGCCTGCCCGCCCGCCCGCCTGCCTGCCTGCCCGCCCGCCTGCCTGCCCGCCCGCCTGCCTGCCCGCCGCCTGCCCGCCCGCCTGCCCGCCCGCCTGCCCGCCCGCCCGCCTGCCTGCCTGCCCGCCTGCCTGCCTGTCCGCCTGCCTGCCCGCCCGCCTGCCTGCCTGGCTGCCCGCCCGCCTGCCTGCCCGCCCGCCCGCCTGCCTGTCCGCCTGCCTGCCCGCCCGCCCGCCCGCCTGCCTGCCCGCCCACCTGCCTGCCTGGCTGCCCGCCTGCCTGCCCGCCCGCCTGCCTGCAGCCTGTCCGCCTGCCGGCCCGCCCGCCCGCCTGCCTGCCCGCCCGCCCGCCCGCCTGCCTGCCTGTCCGCCTGCCTGCCTGCCCGCCCGCCTGCCTGCCTGCCTGTCCGCCTGCCTGCCTGCCCGCCTGCCTGCCTGCCCGCCCGCCTGCCTGCCCGCCCGCCTGCCTGCCTGGCTGCCCGCCCGCCTGCCTGCCCGCCCGCCTGCCTGCCTGCCTGCCTGCCTGCCTGTCCGCCTGCCTGCCTGCCTGCCCGCCCGCCTGCCTGCATCCCTGTCCGCCTGCCTGCCTGCCTGCATGCCTGTCCGCCCGCCTGCCTGCCTGCCTGTCCGCCTGCCCGCCCGCCCGCCTGCCTGCCCGCCCGCCTGCCTGCATGCCTGTCTGTCTGCCCGTCTGTGTTAGCAGTTTCCTTTGTCTTCATTTTTAACTTCCAGTTGTCACGACAACAAACAAAAACAGCAGAGCGATAAAGAAACATGTCCGTCTGGTGTTTTTAGACGTTTGTTTCCAGTTCTTTCAGTAAAATGTTGTGCTTCAAGTCTCAGCGGGAAGACAGATGGTCACACTATCATGAAATAAAGCCTTTTGGAAAACAAAACATACTGATGGATGTAGCCCAGTTGACGCAAGACAATTCACCCTAACGTTTTAAACAAAATAACATTTCTAAATTGTGTCTTTTTTTTGCTCCAGTGGGGAAATGACAGAATTTCCATGACAGAAAGAAAAACAACTAAACGTGATTTGTTTTTCACATTAAGTCTGGACCACTTTCATACAACGAGCCTTAATTACGTGATTCAGATTCAGAAAACTGTATCGATTCTGAAAAGATAAACTGATTTTCACCTCATGCTGTGAATACATGATTAGAATATTATGATGACTAAGATTAGATTGACTAGGACAAGATATTCAGAAAACAAAAGAAAGGTGCATTAAAACATGCATGCACGCGCGCAGGCACGCACGCATGCTTTGCTCAACTCACTGAGTTCCACAGGGAATTCAACCCTCAACCCTGTTCCATGGTACGATGATTTGGACTTATAAAACTCCTACATACATCCATATCTGGGTCTCTGGGTCTGTCCCATCTTTTTGTCCCGCAACACGTACCGTATAATAAACGATATAAACGTATTTCACGATTTTAGTGAAATACTTCCTTCACTTTAATACAAATGAATACTGTCTATAACAGACAATAACAAGACAGTGTAGGAGAGACAGGACAGCTGAGAGGGAGACAGTGTATGAGAGACAGACAGTAGGACAGCTGAGAGAGAGACAGTGTAGGAGAGACAGACAGTAGGACAGCTGAGAGACAGACAGTAGGAGAGACAGACAGTAGGACAACTGAGAGGGAGACTGTGTAGGAGAGACAGACAGTAGGACAGTGTAGGAGAGACAGACAGACAGTAGGACAGCTGAGAGACAGACAGTAGGAGAGACAGACAGTAGGACAACTGAGAGGGAGACTGTGTAGGAGAGACAGACAGTAGGACAGTGTAGGAGAGACAGACAGACAGTAGGACAGCTGAGAGGGAGACAGACAGTAGGATAGACAGACAGACAGTAGGACAGCTGAGAGGGAGACAGTGCAGGAGAGACAGACAGACAGTAGGACAGCTGAGAGGGAGACAGACAGTAGGATAGACAGACAGTAGGACAGCTGAGAGGGAGACAGTGCAGGAGAGACAGACAGACAGTAGGACAGCTGAGAGGGAGACAGTGCAGGTGAGACAGACAGACAGTAGGACAGCTGAGAGGGAGACAGTGCAGGAGAGACAGACAGACAGTAGGACAGCTGAGAGACAGACAGTGCAGGAGAGACAGACAGACAGTAGGACAGCTGAGAGGGAGACAGTGCAGGAGAGACAGACAGACAGTAGGACAGCTGAGAGGGAGACAGTGCAGGAGAGACAGACAGACAGTAGGACAGCTGAGAGGGAGACAGTGCAGGAGAGACAGACAGTTGGATCTGGCAGTGAGATAAATACTCTGGAGAAATCCCCCACACAGATTGAATTTATCTGATGCCCAGTCACGACTGTGTGTGTGTGTGTGTGTGTGTGTGTGTGTGTGTGTGTGTGTGTGTGTGTGTGTGTGTGTGTGTGTGTGTGTGTGTGTGTGTGTGTGTGCGCGCGCGCGTGTGAGTGGTCTCGACCACTGCAGTGAGGACAGCATAATAACAGTGTATGTGTGAACGCCTCCATACGTTTCATAAGATGGACAGAAAGGTTTTGTCTGGAAAGTAACAGCATTCACTTTCCAAACGGTTCACTTTGCTACGTTGTGTAGTGTAGACGTGGACACACATCTACAGATTTCTGTGTGCTATATACCCACACAGCGGTGAAGAGACATCTCAAACTGAATGAAAAAATTTTAGATGTTAAAAGATGTTTTTGGCACTCATTTTGGCGAGGTTTTGTCCAAAGCGTGTTTTGCTATACTTTCCAATATTTTCTAAACAACACACAGATGTAAAGGGTGGAGTTAGGTGGTTTCCTCCAGACATATTACGGTTCTTAGTCTCTTCTGTGTGTCTGATGTGTTTTTGTTTGTCTTGTAGATTTTATTATTAGTATTATTTATTATGCTGCTGTAACGCCTCAATTTCCCTTCAGGGATAATAAAGTATATCTCATCTCATCAACATGACAATCTAATTCATGTCCCAATTAAAACAGTTCTTAATTATTCACTGCAAGAACAACTTCTATTAAAAAAAAGTAGATCCTGGCTATACCAGGGAGAGAATCTTCCTCCTGACAGAGAAACTAGTGCCTGTTTATTCAGCCAGTCTGTGTTAGACGTACACTTTTTCCCCAAACAAAACACATCGATAAACTAAACTTAACTGGTAGCTCAATCTCACGGTAACTAAGACATCCCTTGTTAGCCTAGCTACTTAGCCTCACAGCAGAGAATCCAGCACAGGTGGTTTGCAAGTGTGGAATCTGGAACTAATAATTCTTCATAAGTATAGTGCTCATCTTGAATGCTGTCATCTGGAGGTGTCGATTTGAGAGCTTGTCTCACGTCAAGTTCTCAGCCCTGGGCTGGGGTGTCGATGGTTTGTTTATACTCCTGGGTGACACACCCAAAGGACATTTACATGCAAAGGGCCAGTGGATCAAAGGGCTACAGTGATCTACCTTCCAGGGAGTGGCCACGGGCCAGTCTGGATCAATGTGTATTGTAACTCTTTTTAAACCAGTTTGATTTCAATGTAACTTGGTCATTCCCCCTGACGGCGCAAGGCCGCCGAAGGTGAGCTTATGCTGTAAACCTGTGCTGTGTACTCTGAATAAACAACATCGGAACATCTCTGATCTGCTGTCTGCCGTGTCACTACTCTCTCCGTGTTTGGTGTCGAGTCGAGCAGATACCACACAAGCAATGGGGAGCGCTTGTTTTTTGTATTTTTTTGTTTTTTCTACAAGCCTTTCCTGAAGCCCCAGTCACTTACACGGGCGGTGTTTTGAAGGTTGGGGCTTGTAAGTAAAACAAGTGCTTCCCTCGATCAGCTACAGATATGCTGGATCACCGTAGTAACAAATAATGTACCTTTTATTCATACAAGCTGATCTAAGGAGTAGATTATAGTGTATTTTATCATGTCTACTAAACAAAAACCAGCCAGTCAGAATCAAGGATTGAGACTTTCCGTTTCAGAATGTCAATTCATCATGACATCAGGAGCAGTAACAGACTTTTATAATTAACCATGACTAATAAAACATAAAATACCTAATAAATAAATAAAATAATGCTAGTATGTTAATAAAAACAATGTGGTACATTATGCATCGCTGTTGTCGAGGAAGGCACAGCATGTTGTCAGGAGGTAATTGCAAACACACAGATCAGATGTATACATGTGAGTATAAGACAAGCAGGAGGGTGATTCCTGGGTGTTTATAGTTTGTAAATCTACTTACAGGTAATATGAGTAGGAATAAGCATGTCTTCTGACAGCGTGGTGAGATGAGGTGAAGGCAGGAGAGACAAAAATACCAGGTTAGTACGAGATTCCACTGTCACCTGAATAGATTACAATGTCATCTGCATAGAGTGCTTTGTCATCGGCATAGAGTGCTATATCTTCTGCATAGAGTGCTATGTCGTCTGCATAGAGTGCTATGTCATCTGCAGAGAGTGTTGTTAATTACATATCCCGTTGCGTGTTTGTGTGTGATAGTATAATAGCATTATAGGAAGGCAAGATAGAGAGAGAGAGAGAGAGAGGGGGGGGGGGGTAGATGAGGGAATGGATTCATGTCAAAGTGTCACACCATCCTGAGGGGGGGGGGGGGATAGATGAACACCATCCTGCTATTCAGGGACATGCGGCAGGGAACGCCATTGGGGAAAAAATATGTCAAAAGATGCTAAAAAAAATTAAATCTGGGAGAATAATCAGAGATACATTATGATTAAAAAAAATCCAGTTAACATTGAAGTGGACGGAGGGGAACCATTTCACTGCCGGACCATTTCCTGTTTATTCATCGCCTATAGGAACCGAGAGATAACCAAACGCTTGTGAATACGGCGATCTTACATTCAATAGAAACCTATAACAAAACTAGTTCTTGGCAGTCTGGGTCATTTGGCCAAAACTATCTCGTTCTTCGCAGTTAGTCAAGCTCCCTTCCAGCACCCCCATTAAATTCGTCTGGAGCCGCTGCTGTCCCCGGTTCAAATCTGATTTATTTTGGGGTGGTGCATTTATCCAAGGCGCTTTTCATAGATTGTGCATTACATTCACACACCTTTACATAGATTGTGCATTACATTCACACACCGATGCCGGGGGAAACCATGCAAGGTACCAACCTGCACAGGGAACTGCCCATAGATCCGAAGTTAGTCCGAACATGCACTGCTCCCGTGCTTGTGGTTAGGTTTAGGTTTGCTCCCGTGCTTGCGGTTAGGTTTAGGTTAGGGTTAGAGATAGGGATAGTAATTTCGGAACAATGAACCTTCTGACTAATGACACGGCACCCGGGAGAAATTAGAGGGTTCGGTGTCTTGCTCAAGGACACTTCGACGCTAACTCTGGGGGAGCCCACAGGGATCGAACTGGGAACCTCACGGTTCCCACCCGGCTGCTCTACCGGCCACTCCCCCCCCCCCTATGAAATATGATTTATTTGGGGGGGTCAACTGTTTCAAAGAACCGTTTAAGAAGCATTCTTTGACTGTTTGCCAGTGTGAGCAATCTGCCAGCTGGACCTGACAGCACATTCTCCGCCTCCTTGGTGAGACGTCCTTCGTCTTCACGTTTCAAAATGACATCAAGCTCTTCCTTCATCTATATTTTATTATATTTCTCATACGTATCGATCCTTGTAACTTATTTTGGAGACTTAAAACGGAAATCAATCCCATGGCCCTTAAAAATAACCCCACGGTCAAACAGTTTGCTTTCCGAGTGCCCGTGTGGAACAATGTGTGTGTGTTTGTGCATGCGTGCGTGTTGGCAAACCCTGCCATGCACACTTCCTCTAGTAAGAAACACACACACGCGCACACACACACACACACACACGCACGCGCACCTCTGAGGTTGTATAGGTTTCGTTCCAAGTAGAAAGTCAAGAAGGACGACAGGAAGATCAATATGTATCTTCCTGTTTAAAGAACTGCACACTCACTGGATTCTATAACACCTGTCTGTCTGTCTGTCTGTCTGTCTGTCTGTCTGTCTGTCTGTCTGTCTGTCTGTCTGCCTGCCTGCCTGCCTGCCTGCCTGCCTGCCTGCCTGCCTGCCTATCAGAAGAAAGCCGTACTATGAATTACTGCCTGTATCTGTGACAAACATTACACATCTGACCTTCACACAGAAAACGGGCAGAAACATAATATTCATGTCTTTTCATAAATCAACATTCTACACTTTTGAATTTGATTGATTGTACTACGGTGTCACACACACACACACACACACACACACACACACACACACACACACACACACACACACACACACACACACACACACACACACACACACACACACACACACACACACACACACACACACGTATATCAAAAGTATCAGATCTACAAGACCCAAACGCAGAGCTGAATCCCTAATTTCCGGTGTTATAGGATCCTTCTAGAATACGAACATTTCTGATGCATTATCCTGAGTTTGTTGATATGCGGCATATTATGTAAAATATGAACTCAAAATACAAACCTGAAGACAATATATTGTACTAGGATATGAGCGTAATTTAATTTTTTGTCATGTATGTGTTCAGAAAATTGGTTTTGTAAGCCAGTTCCTTTCAGAGTTGCATTGTAACACAGTTCTGTTTACACATGTCTTCATTCCCCATTTAATTGTACAAATACACATTGTACACATTGTTTTGTTTTGATAGTTGTATTCCACTTTTGTTTTCTCATGCCAAAAAGCAGAGAGAGAGAGAGACAGAGAGAGGAAAAGAGGTAAGCATGAGAGATAAATATTTGAATAAGTTAAGCTGACGATGCAAGTTCCTAATCACTCGCGCACACACACACACACACACACACACACACACACACACACACACACACACACACACACACACAGTGTCATTCCACTTGGCCTTGAACAGTGGCCTCCATCTACACCAGAAACACACTCGTTAATTCCCATGGTGACCATTAATTACTAACAGCCTGTGTTCTCCTGTCACACACAGCCATTAAACACACTCCCGCAGGCACACACGCAAGCACACATGCACTAGCTGCACACACACACACACACACACACACACACACACACACACACACACACACACACACACACACACACACACACACACACACACACACACACACACACACACACACACACACACACACACACACACACACATTCCGAGGAGGTAACGTTTATTTCCTAACATGAAGATGTATTTTGCTCTGGAATCCAACTACAGTATTTCCTGGGTATTAACAGATGGCAATTCTACAACAGGTCGTTTCGAGGAAGCAATCTGATTGGTTGAAACGGCTTCTAGCCGTGGATCAAACCAGCACCATTCACCACCTAATCAAAACAAATAATTCAGCTGCTCTGTTCTCCCAGAGCGCTAGCAAACTCGGTGGCTAGGCTAGCTAGTTTCTTGAGACATTTGTGGTCGTTGTGACTACATCTGTCATTAAAAATATATATTTTTCAGCGATTTTCTTAGTTTTAAGGGTAACTGTTGTAGAATTGCAATATTACACTCGAGGGTGTGGTTTAACGTGATTATTGCCACGACAGTGATGCGGTAGGGGAACGAGACGAAGGGGCGTGGCTACCGTTACAGTCTATGAACGGGAGCCACCCCCCGTTCGAGTCAAAATAAAAACCAACTAAGAAGAAGGGGGGAAGTCCCGCCTCGTTGTGTGGGCCAGCCAATGGCCAGCTGGGCCAAAACGGATCTAGAAAGATGGCGATTTACAATACAAGGACTGACTGGCTTCATTTTACGTCCATATCAGACCCGGCGAACGCTTTGTCCATATTATTTTACAGTCTATGGTTCAAACATACAATGATAAATACATAATCTGTCTCCGAGTCACTAGCAAAATGTAAAGCCTTAACAGCGGGGACAGCCTGGTGAATGTTCCGGTTATTTGTGGGAATTGGCAACTGCTGGCGAAGAGGCGATATTCAAATTTGT
>NC_137863.1:30170569-30210569 GCF_963924005.1 Protomyctophum bolini | reverse complement strand
ACAATGTCTAAACCTGACCTTTAACTTCATTCAGACAGACAGACAGACAGACACTGTTTTATACTACGAATTATCTCTCTGGTCCAAGGAGTGACAAACGCACGCACGCACGCACGCACGCACGCACGCACGCACGCACGCACGCACGCACGCACGCACGCACGCACGCACGCACGCACGCACGCACGCACGCACGCACGCACGCACGCACGCACGCACGCACGCACGCACGCACGCACGCACGCACGCACGCACGCACGCACGCACGCACGCACGCACGCACGCACGCACGCACGCACGCACGCACGCACGCACGCACGCACGCACGCACGCACGCACGCACGCACGCACGCACGCACGCACGCACGCACGCACGCACGCACGCACGCACGCACGCACGCACGCACGCACGCACGCACGCACGCACGCACGCACGCACGCACGCACGCACGCACGCACGCACGCACGCACGCACGCACGCACGCACGCACGCACGCACGCACGCACGCACGCACGCACGCACGCACGCACGCACGCACGCACGCACGCACGCACGCACGCACGCACGCACGCACGCACGCACGCACGCACGCACGCACGCACGCACGCACGCACGCACGCACGCACGCACGCACGCACGCACGCACGCACGCACGCACGCACGCACGCACGCACGCACACACACACACACACACACACACACACACACACACACACACACACACACACACACACACACACACACACACACACACACACACACACACACACACACACACACACACAGAGTGTGTTCCATTGTAGATAAGGAGAGTGTACAGCTGGTCATCTGGCGGTGAGTGTGATAAAAACTAGCCACTACTCAGCCGAACTGCTTGTCACTGTGCACGTGCGTGCGTGCGTGCGTGCGTGCGTGTCAGAGTATTGTGTTTCTTGGCAATAACTTTCATAGCATTGAAAAGCCAGTTTATTTCTGGTGCATTTAACATTGATGAGTTACAGGCGTTGGTGTGATGAGCAGCACAGCTGCATACTGTACGTAACAGCTGGTTCTGTTGTTTCCTATAGTAGCTGGTCTCCACGCTGACCCCGTACCCATGTTGTTTCCTATAGTAGCTGGTCTCCACGCTGACCCCGTACCCAAATAGAGACCCATAAATTAATGGACTCGGCTGTTATTAGAATTCTTCTGAGTTCCGAATCCAAAAAGTAACCAAGAGATGTCGAAACCACAGCCGAACAGACATGCAGGCAATTAGTCCAGTAATAATGCAATTTGACCTCAAACTAATTGCAAAAAAAACAAACTGATCTTCAATATATCCTGAATTACAGAAAATAAGTTGCCTGGAATTTTTGAGGGGAAAGTGTTGAAAATGGCCTGTACAGTATGACCACCATAGACAAGGCAAATATTGTTGATCCTGTATTTTCCATAGATTTCCTGCACTATATGATCAGAAATACGAGTTCCGACCCCGAGCAGGACCCATAGATTGTGGCCCATGCGCGCACAGAAACTTGAGGCTCTTTCTTGTTGTTGTTGTCTACACCATTGGTTCCCAAAGTGGGGTCCGGGGACCCCCAGGGGTCCTTGAGGGAGTTCCAGGGGGTCCCCAGTTTAATGATAGATAGTTATAGGAACCAAATGGACCCTTATGGGTCTGTAACTCAGAGAGTGTACAAATGGAAAAACAACAGTAGAAACCAACAAAAACATGTTGTATACCCTGCCCTTTTCTCTTCTAATTATTTGTTCGGACCCAAAAATGTGTTCATTGTCATGAGTTGTCACCATCCGAGTTGTCTTTGTCCGAGGCTTACAGGTTTGAATAAATACTTCATGAAATGTCTATGGGAAAAATGAATGGGAAATTCTCTTCACAAAAAAAATAATAATAAAGAAAATTAATAGAGACGTACTAAAGATACACAACATGTAAGACTACGTTTTTTTCTCTCCAATGGAAATATCCTAAAAAAATAGGGTCGTATTATAATCGGGGACTAGAGACTATTTGACATTCAATGTTCTCTTTCCACAAATGAGTCTTTTTATAATCAGAGTTGTCTTATACTCAGGAGAATACGGGTACTTTTTATAATCAGAGTCGTCTTATACTCAGGACAATACGGGTACAATAAATACACAAGTTATAAACAGCAAAATGTCCTTGCAAAGTAGAATGGTGTGGATGGTTGGATGGATAGAGAATGGTAGAGAGGAAAAGAGACATAGAAAAGTTTGTGTGTGTGTGTGTGTGTGTGTGTGTGTGTGTGTGTGTGTGTGTGTGTGTGTGTGTGTGTGTGTGTGTGCGCGTGTGCATTGCGTTATTTTTATCAATAAAGTCTAACGTCACAAATGTGTGAACTGGATTCTTAAGTCCTCAATTGCACATTTTGAGTGCATGTGCGTGCGTGCGTGTGCATTGCGTGCGTGCGTGTGTTGCATGCGTCAGTACCTTCGTTTGAAGGTGAGGATGACTCCCAGCAGGATGATGAAGAACATGAGAATCCCGGCGATGACTCCGGCCATCTTCACCGTCCCAGCGTCCACCTGCTGCTCCGGGTGCTCCACCGAGTCGTTATCCTGCAGAGACGCACCTGAGACCAAGACGAGACCAGACACCACACGGCCAGGGGTTAACCCGTTTCCACCTGAAGACCATGCTACAATAATGTCTTCTAAATCATGACAGTTAACTGAAAAACCCTATACCCAGCAAGCACGGTCAGGACCTGGACGAATTAGTGACGTCTCTATTGGGGCCAAATCAAGTCAAACCAAGGCTAGTCACATCTGGCCCAGAATATCACCTGATTTCAACCAACATAGATTATGCCCACTAAGATGGACATCCCTGGATGAATCAGAGAGAGTCCGATCGACGCCAGATCAATTTAAGTCATGTCATAACTAGTCAGATCTAGCCCAGAATAAGCTATATTATTTTAACTGTTGAAGACCTCCTGGAAATGACGTAAAGATCATCCCCATATGGGCTGTGATCTAGCCTAGTCCTGAACGTCACTGGAGTCATCATAACGTAATTTGGCTTCCTGGGTATGTTTCTATGTCAGTGTTCTCAAACATTTTCATGTCAAGGACCCCCAGAAATAAATAAAGTATTTGGCCGCCGACCCCCATCTGAAAATATGTTGTTCCAACAGGGACCCGTCCAGAGGCAAAGATTTGAGTTCAAAATGTTCGTGGTGAAAGAATATATATTCAAAGATTTGCCCCACATTTTCACGATTTTTCAATAGCTAAAGTAGCCCAAACTTTTTCACGTCAAGGACCCCCAAATTGACACTAATTAGCCCGCGGACCCCCATTTGAAAATATATGCCAGAGACCCCCATAAAAGGATATTTTTACGGCTCTAGTAGTGATTCTCAACCCGTTTAATTTCAAGGACCCCCTGTTTGACATGCATATTAGTCTACAGCAGTGGTTCCCAAAGTGGGGTCCGGGGACCCCCAGGGGTACCTGAGGGAGTTCCAGGGGGGACCCATCTATTTTGTTCATGTTCATAAAGTGCTAAAGTGTTTAAAGCAGTGGTTCCCAAACTTTTTCATGTCAAGGACCCCCAAATTGACACTACTTAGCCTGTGGACCCCCATTTGAAAAGATATGCCAGGGACCCCCATAAGAGAAGACGTCTTCATTTAGACGTATACATTTAGACGTATACATTTAGACAGTGTCCCCCCGAGTGCCTCCCCAGTGTCCCCCCGAGTGCCTCCCCAGTGTGCCCCCCGAGTGCCTTCCCAGTGTGCCCCTGAGTGCCTCCCCAGTGTCTCCCCAGTGCCTCCTCAGTGCCTGCCCAGTGTCCCCCAGTGTCCCCCCAGTGTCTCCAATAGCAATACAAGAGCAATAATACAAATTAATCTTAATGTATTAATCTTATTAATTAATTAATCAAATTAATTAATTAATCAAAATTGCGGCCTGTGCCCAGCACCATGCCAAAGCTTTTTCCTGCAGGAAACACTGCTTGTGGTTGTAAATATATTGTTATCCGTGTTGCGAGGATGAGGGGGTACCTGGAAAAATATCTACCCCAAAAGGGGTACCTGGTCCAAAAAAGTTTGGGAACACCCGGTCTACAGACCCCCATTTAATGGCATTTCTATCTCTGGGAGCCCCAATTTATATTGTAAAATCAATGTTAATTTAACTCTGATGTTAATTTAACTTCCATTTGTACAAAAAAATCTGAGACGCGTGGAAAAACAGAAAACGACACATTACTTTGAAGCCAAGTTACTCTGTCATACTGTTACATAGAAACACAATTTATGTCAAACAGCACACGAGACCATCGACTTTCTCACGGTTCAGACGGTATTCGAATACGTTGCACGTTTTTTCCACTATCGCAGTTTGACATAAGAGTGTGTGGTCTGAGCAATCAGCTCGGATCACAGTGTCGCACGCCCAAGAACGAGTTTAGAGGGGAGAGGCAGTGTGAAGACTGTACCGAAATCCTCCAAACAAATTGTCCTCAAGGCAAAAAAAAACATTAGCAAATCTACAAGCTCACAACGTGGCACAAATGGTTATAATCTGATCTGGTATAACTCTGGATTCTACTGGGAGACAGTTCTGGGCCCCATCCAGGACTAGAAGTATAAATTATGGAAACATTGGACATACTCCAGTAAAGTACAGTACTTGATTACATGTACTTGGGTTACTTTAGTGTTCCCAGGGGTCCTTGAGAGAGTTCCAGGGGATCCCCAGCTAAATGATAGTTTGGAATCAAATGGACCTTTATGGGTCTGTAACTCCCAAGAGTAATATAAATTGGGGGTCTCAGAGATAGACACTAGCATGACTGAAGTCAAATCAGACAGAAGTAGCATGTGCTTAAATTCACATTTAGAAAATGTTTCAGATGTCAAACATTTCTGAGATGATAGAATGCTGAAGGATGATGATGGTCATGGAAGGGGAACCTTCTGAAAGCTTCATGGGCAAAGATAAACAACAGTCAAAATACGTCTCAGACATGCTAGTGATAATTATGCAGGGTCTGTAGACTAATGCATGTCAAATTGGGGGTCCTTGAAATTAAACGGGTTGAGAATCACTGCTAGAGACGTAAAAATCTTCTCTCATGGGGGTCCCTGGCATATCTTTTCTAATAATGGGAGTCCACAGGCTAATTAGTGTCAATTTGGGAGTCCTTGACATGAAAACGTTTGAGAACCACTGCTATACACCACCGGTTCAGACGTCATGCACACCACGTTGTCTTCAAGGTTTTCTGATTGACTGTCTTTTAATACTTGGTATTATTGATTAATATTTCTGCAGGGAGGATGAAGGCTTCTGTCAAAACGTAAGCTTATGCTGCAGCAAGAATTACAAACTGTCTGAACTGACAGGAATGAACGTGACTCAGATTCACATTGAAAACACACAGCGATGCCGTTAGCCTCAATAGAATTGAAAACACACAGCGATGCCGTTAGCCTCAATAGAATTGAAAACACACAGCGATGCCGTTAGCCTCAATAGAATTCAAAACACACAGCGATGCCGTTAGCCTCAATAGAATTGAAAACACAGAGCGATTTTCCACATAGACCCCCTTTCCACCGGTTGGTTCCCAATGGGAACCGGTTCAGTTATTTTTGGTTCTTAGAGTCCATGAGCCAGAGCTCCAAAATTGGTGGTAAAAAATAGACCTTTAAATTGTTTATAGGATCAATACAAGTAAATTAATACATGATAACCCTTCCACAGTAGTAGCTTTTTCATATTTTCGATAATTTTGCATATTTTCCTACATAATGCCTCATTTGCATGTTTAAAAATGTAAAATATCTAATACAATAAATCATTGTCTTCGTTTTTAGTCTACTCAATTTAGTTTCATGGTGATAAAAATCTAATATACGTATGGTTTTGCACACTCAATTGACATTATAGCTAAGCCCCTCCCCAAACTGCTATGGTCCAATCACAGCTAAGCATACCACGGGTTAGACAAACCTCTCCACCAATAGTTTTCCTATTATGATAAAACATTGTTTAAAAAAAAAAAAATGTCACGCATATATTTTTCCAGTGCATATGGCAGGACTTGTTGACGGATTTGGAAGAGATTTTAAAGGTCTGGTTCCAGAAATGAACCAGTATTTAATCCATGATATTTACATTGGAATGAATGCAAGTGTCTAAGTGGGAGAGGGCGGGGCTTTGCTAAAGGTGAATTCCGTTCCAATTTTGGAGCTCTGGATCATGGACTGAGAACCAACAATAATTGAAGCGGTTCCCATTGGCAACCAACTGGTGGAAAAGGGGCCTTATAGATTTGGTAAAAAAAAGATGTATATGAATTATGTTAAAGCCCTCCTATGAGACACAGAATGGTTTCTGAACTGCCCACAGCACTCCTATGAGACTCAGAGTGGTTTCTGAACTGCCCACAGCACTCCTATGAGACACAGAGTGGTTTCTGAACTGCCCACAGCACTCCTATGAGACACAGACTGGTTTCTGAACTGCCCACAGCACTCCTATGAGACACAGACTGGTTTCTGAACTGCCCACAGCACTCCTATGAGACAGATTGAGTAGAAAAAAATGGTGGTATTCTATCATGAACATACTGTAAGTGAGGACCAAATATGAAGATAGGTTGAAAAGTGCAGTGAAGTGGTCCTTTAAGCTTGGAACCAAGCCTGGAACATAAAACATTCGATTCTGTGTTAAGAAAAAAGAAAAGTTTGAACAACCACAAAGAAAAGGTATTTGTTAAATATATATTAAATACTATTATAAAATATTAAAATATGTGTTGACGAATAATCAAATGTGTTATGGTTCACCAGGAGCCTGTATTGTATGGCTTGGTTCAAAGCTTAAAGTAATTTATATAAATATTTTAGGAAGTCTTTATGGGCAAAAAATACATTTCTGTCCCTATACACCGTCTCTAGCTGTCCTACCGTGTGTGTGTGTGTGTGTGTGTGTGTGTGTGTGTGTGTGTGTTGTGTGTGTGTGTGTGTGTGTGTGTTGTGTGTGTTGTGTGTGTTGTGTGTGTATTTCCACATTATTCAGTTTTATTTCTTTCTTTCTCCTTCGGTATTAAATCAGAGAGCATTCTGGGTAAAACAGATATTAAAACCATAATCCAATGATAACACTGCTGCCAAGCCCTCATGAATTATTAATTACTGCTAGCGCGCGTGTGTGGGTGTGTGTGGGTGTGTGTGTGTGTGTGTGTGTGTGTGTGTGTTCATTCGAGTGGGTGTTATTGTGTGCACCTTGGCAAGTTTAAAAGGTTTTATACAGTGTGCTTGTGTGTGTGTTTATAACTGTGTGTGCGTGTTTATGTGTGTGCGCATGCGTGGGTTGAGTCTCTGTGAACGTGCGTGCGTGTGTGCGTGCGTGTGCAGGCGTGCAAGTCCAGCTAAAGGCTAGCAGGGTACAAGCACACGCGCACAGATAAGGCCGTCTTTCTTACGGTTTTATAAAGCCGACCTCGTATAATTATTTACTTGTTATTATTATTATTATGATCACTGCTGCGTTGTCAGAAGGAAGACGAACAATACCTGTAAGAAAGATGTAACCTTGAAGTTTCATTATATTATATTAACATTCACCGCTCAGGATTAAATTAATGTATAAGCCCCCTCTCGCCATGCAGGCGCTAACTGTATTCTCTATCATCTGCGGACGTGCATGGGGGAGGACGTGCATGGGGACGTGCATGGGGGAGGACGTGCATGGGGGAGGACGTGCATGGGGGAGGACGTGCATGGGGACGTGCATGGGGGAGGACGTGCATGGGGGAGGACGTGCATGGGGGAGGACGTGCATGGGGGAGGACGTGCATGGGGAGGACGTGCATGGGGGAGGACGTGCATGGGGAGGACGTGCATGGGGGAGGACGTGCATGGGGGAGGACGTGCATGGGGACGTGCATGGGGACGTGCATGGGGGAGGACGTGCATGGGGACGTGCATGGGGGAGGACGTGCATGGGGGAGGACGTGCATGGGGACGTGCATGGGGGAGGACGTGCATGGGGGAGGACGTGCATGGGGACGTGCATGGGGGAGGACGTGCATGGGGGAGGACGTGCATGGGGGAGGACGTGCATGGGGGAGGACGTGCATGGGGACGTGCATGGGGGAGGACGTGCATGGGGGAGGACGTGCATGGGGACGTGCATGGGGGAGGACGTGCATGGGGGAGGACGTGCATGGGGGAGGACGTGCATGGGGACGTGCATGGGGGAGGACGTGCATGGGGGAGGACGTGCATGGAGGAGGACGTGCATGGGGGAGGACGTGCATGGGGGAGGACGTGCATGGAGGAGGACGTGCATGGGGGAGGACGTGCATGGAGGAGGACGTGCATGGGGGAGGACGTGCATGGGGGAGGACGTGCATGGGGGAGGACGTGCATGGGGGAGGACGTGCATGGGGGAGGACGTGCATGGGGGAGGCCGCTGGATGTTATACCAAAACAGGGTTGACCTCAACAGCGTACGGGGAGATCTATTATAACTAGGGATGGAGCTCGTTATTGTTTTATTGATAACGATCACCTTATCGATCAGGCTTATCGAGGCGCGTTCATATTGAGCATTTTCTATTATTTTGTGGAAAGACGGGAGACAATACATTCTGAACAGAACCAGTATCTATTACTATAGGGCCTTGAAATACAGAACTTTTGTAACTGACGCAAGGCAATTTACCTTTTTACCAATAACATATTATTAAAGAAACTGGTTAATATGTGTACCGTGTTACATTTTGTTTACCCGGACAGCGCTGGTTGGCAGGTATCAATACACTTTTAAACTGACATGTTTGTGCCAGCAAGGATGATTACATTTATTTCTCGATCGCCTTTTGATTGTTTAAACATGATGTCATGCGCTATAGCGCTACTATGCTCGATAACAGGCTTGATAAGCCCAAAGCTTAATATTGATAACGGGTACACAATAAGCTTGTTATCAGATTTTTTCGGGTGTGGGTTATCGAGCTCCATCCCTACTTGTACCGCTGGGCGAAAAACTAAGTGACCGCACAAATCCACTCCATTCTCCTTTCGTGGACGTAAACATCGATTGACCCTGAATGTAGATCAAAATCTCTGGATACAGAAATAGCCGAATGTGGCCTAGCGGGAACTGGATATGGTATTCCAGAGGCGGGACAACTTAAGAGTGAGGACTCCATTAAACTGCGATAAAACAATAACTCGTTACTCAAAATAACTTGTGTGTGTGTGTGTGTGTGTGTGTGTGTGTGTGTGTGTGTGTGTGTGTGTGTGTGTGTGTGTGTCTGTGTGTGTGTGTGTGTGTGTGTGTGTGTGTGTGTGTGTGTGTGTGTGTGTGTGTGTGTGTGTGTCTGTGTGTGTGTGTGTGTGTGTGTGTGTGTGTGTGTGTGGGTGGGTGTTGAGCAAATTAATTTTAAACCAGAGAAGAAAGCAGCACACAACCAACGCGTTCGTTGTGTGCTGCTTGTTTGCAGCATGCCATACCTATAGCCTCGGAAACCCAGACGTTTTTATTTATTTTTATTTTCAATTCGACATAGAGTAGCACAAACTCTCTGCTGATTTCTGATCGTCTGCACTTTTGTTAAATTGACGCACACACGTACACACACACTGCTCTCTCTCTCTCTGTCACTCTAATTAATTAGTCTCATGTCGCGCAGCTGCGTCTAGATTCCCCCTGGCGGATCCTGCCGGGAGCTGCCTATGCCATAGAAAGCATAGGTGGACCCGAGGCTATACCATAACCATACAGTACCTAATCTACCATGCAAAAAGAAATAAGTGCTTTAAAGGACAGTGCTGTGAGTGCTGGTTTTCTTCTCTGGTTTAAAAGTGTCTTTCCTGACCGTGCAGCCGGTAAAATGGTTAAAGTGAGTGAGAAGAGATGCTGCCTTCGATTAGATTTCTGTAAATGTGTGACAGGTAAAATGAAGCCAATGCACCACTAATGAAAACGGTGCAGTTCACATGAATGGCCTAAATAATCAGTGTGTGTGTGTGCTCATTCAAGTGGGTGTTATTGTGTGCACCTTGGCAAGTTTAAAAGGTTTTATAACGTGTGTGCTTGTGTGTGTGTGTGTGTGTGTGTGTGTGTGTGTGTGTGTGTGTGTGTGTGTGTGTGTGTGTGTGTGTGTGTGTGTGTGTGTGTGTGTTTGTAGCTGTGTGTGCGTATTTATGTGTGTGTGTGCGTGGGTTGAGTCTCTGCATGTGTGGATGCATGTGTGTGTGTGCATGTGCATGTGTGTGTTGTGTAAATGTGTGACAGGTAAAATGAAGCCAATGCACCAGTAATGAAAACTGTGCAGTTCACATAAATGGCCTATAATCTGTGTGTGTGTGTGTGTGTGTGTGTGTGTGTGTGTGTGTGTGTGTGTGTGTGTGTGTGTGTGTGTGTGTGTGTGTGTGTGTGTGTGCGCTTCCTCTAAGGATTAATGTTAGCATGTCATTGTAACAGGATTAAAACCTGATGCACTGTTTTGTAATCTGTGTATGAGTGAGTGAGGGTGTGAGGGTGTGAGTGTGTGTGTGTGAGTGTGTGTGTGTGTGTGTGTGTGTGTGTGTGTGTGTGTGTGTGGGGGGGGGGTTATAGGGGGGTCAGCCGCACCCCCACACTAAGGCAGGGGCTTTAGTAGCCCTGCAATATTATTTGGGGCAAAATAAAATGTATGTCACCCATTCTTGAGATAAGGGACAAAACTTTTTTTAAACTGGATTTTTTTTTTTTTTAAGATACATTCAAATCAAATAGATGTATTTGTAGACACAGGTCTCAACTACCAATCTTGAGAAGGAACAGGTTTTTCGCATAACATTTCTTTCTAAAATGGGACATTTATGCACTTAATACCTGATTCATGTCAACTCCGTCAGACACACTAAAATCCCTTTTAATTGAATTTTATCATTTCAACAATAATATAAAGTCCTCAGTTATCTTATAATGGCTTTCAGTAATCAAGTTAAGTAATACAAATCTTTTAATATTATTTTGTTCCAATATCACACTATTATGAAATATCCAATTTCTCAAAACCGTCATTTCAACCTTTATTTTCAATATTATAACATGAAAACCATGTAAAAAAAAAAAAAAATCATCATTACGTATCATTTCAGTTGGTGTTTCAATACATAAGCACAAAAGATTTGACAGCGAATTTTCTATTTCTTTGGAAATTAACAAAAACATCACGGGACGGACGTCTGACGGAGTTGACGAACATCTGACGGAGTTGACAAGTTTAACTGATTTAGGTTCTAGACCACCTAGGATCTTGATTCTGGTGACTAATCCCACATTTTCAAGGATGAGGAATACAGTGGTACTATTTAGATTTGCCCTGTGAACATGGCAGCCATTTTTCAAAATGGCCGCCAACTTTCTGTTATTTCCCAATAACTCAAGTTCTACACCACCTAGGATCTTGATTCTGGTGACTAATCATACATTTTCAAGGATGTGGGATACATTGGTACTATTTAGATTTGTCCTGTGACCATGGTAGACATTTTTCAAAATGGCCGCCAACTTTCTGTTATTTCCCAATAACTCAAGTTCTACACCACCTAGGATCTTGATTCTGGTGACTAATCATACATTTTCAAGGGTGAGGAATACAGTTGTACTATTTAGATTTATCCTGTGACCATGGATGGTAGACATTTAAAAAAATGGTGGACCTGCTATTATTTTACCAATTTACTCAGGGAATATTATCAGAATAATATAAAATCTGTGAATACATTTCTTACCAAGAATTTTCTTCACCAATGTTTGTAAAGGTGTCTACTAACATATCCCACATTGGTTTCTATTTGACCACCCTAGGGGCATGTTTGACAGCTGCTGAAAGTTGGGTACCATCAACAAACAATATAAGGCTAAATGTTTTAAATTTCATTATGCTTTAAGTAGCATGTGGCATGTCAAACTAGGGGCTTTTCATGATTCTGGATCCATTCCAAGCATTAGTTTTGCACAAAAAACACTACGTTGGCTAAAAACGGCCATAGCCATCATCACAGATGTGATGAGGTCAGCACATGTCGGCACATTTGGGCAAGTGGCTATGGCCAAACTAGGGGGTCTATGGCCAAACTAGGGGTCAAACTCCTTGGGCTAAATTCGGTGAGGTGAACAGTGAGCAGTGAACAGTGAGCGAAAGACTGAAGACAGAAGATTTGGCTTCAGGACCATCAGGCAGGATGTGCAGACACTGAAGGCATCAGTGTCTTTCTCTGTGTCCCCAGCATGTCAACCAAAGCAATGTTACCAAATCAAAGGAGCCTTCACCTCATGTCACCTGGGGCTGGGTGAGCAATCGTATCCTGTATCTAAACTCACAACTAAATACAGACACTTGGCCAGACTGCCGTTTGAAAGGGTCAAACCCCTCATCCTGATTGGGGAAGACCACCCCACCTAATCACACCAACCGAACAAGTGAGGTTGGGGCCTCCAGGTGGGCCAGCAGCCATCTGCACAAGACTGGGCTGGACCCTGCAGGAAAGCAATCTCCAGCCAAGACAATGTAAGTTGACTATAACAGAGCCCCAGAACACAGAGCTCAGGAGAAGGATGGAGAAACACTGGCAGGAGGCCACCAAGATACAATGCCCCAGAGACCCAGAGTGTGCCACCACTGGCAATAAGGAGATCAACTGCTGCAGCAAAGATGTCATGAAAGGCAAGTCTCCACCAAAAAAAACCCTGAACCTAATCGGGGTGTCAAGAGACCAAAGTTTCTCCCCCACAGTTCCCTGCAGTGGCCAGTGAAGTCAAACTGTGCATCTGTACCTGAAAGGGGCAAGTCAAAGGCCAGAAAGCCCACCTCCTTTTAATGTCCTGTCAGTAGAAACTCAACCTGCACCTGAAATAAGCCCTTACCTCTCCCAGAGAAAGATCATCCTTGAAAATGTAATGATTAGTCGCCAGAATCAAGATCCTTGGTGGTCTAAAACTTGAGTTATTGGTAAAATAACAGCAGGTTGGTGGTCATTTTGAAAAACAATGGCTGCCATGGTCACAGGACAAATCTAAATAGTACCACTGTATTTCTCATCTTTTAAAATGTATGATTAGTCGCCAAAATCAAGATCCTAGGTGGTCTAAAACTTGAGTTATTGTAAAATAACAGCAGGTGGCGGCCATTTTGAAAAAAAAATGGCTGCTATGGTCACAGGACAAATCTAAATATTACCAATGTACCCCACATCCTTGAAAATGTATGATTAGTCACCAGAATCAAGATCCTAGGTGGTGTAGAACTTGAGTTATTGTAAAATAACAGCAGCATTTTGAAAAATGGCTGCCATGGTCACAGGGAAAGTCTAAATTGTACCACTGTATCCCTCATCCTTGAAAATGAGGTCTTAGTCAC
This sequence comes from Protomyctophum bolini, assembly GCF_963924005.1. Classification (NCBI taxonomy): domain Eukaryota; kingdom Metazoa; phylum Chordata; class Actinopteri; order Myctophiformes; family Myctophidae; genus Protomyctophum; species Protomyctophum bolini. The sequence goes on along the minus strand of NC_137863.1, from coordinate 30,197,151 downwards.
CAGAATCAAGATCCTAGGTGGTGTAGAACTTGAGTTATTGTAAAATAACATCAGGTGGCGGCTCTTTTGTAATATGGCTGCCATGGTCACCACGAGACAAATCTGTGATGGCCCCATAGCCAAAAATGTTCCTTAAGGCATGCTCTAACTGTGTGCCAAATTAGAATACTGCCCATTATTCAAAAACAATAATTTTATTGTTTTAGGAACACTTTTGTCAACTCCGTCAGATACACGTCAACTCCGTCAGACACAAAATCTGACGGAGTTGACGTCTGACGGAGTTGACAAAATGGCATTTGTTTTCATCTTAACCCTCTTTAGTACAATGTAGCCATTTTGTTTTTGCTTAATTTTGTTAGCTAAACCTAACCCCTAAACTAAAATAATAAACATTCTTTTTTAATTCTTAACAAAGATCATAATAATGTCCTGACGGAGTTGACATGTAAAAGCTGTGACCACATTGTTATCAACATTGTTTGTTTAAAATATCAAACAATTGAATGCTTGTCAGACCAGGTACTCCACTGTTGCAACAAATATAAATGGGACTTGGAAAAGGAGTCTTCAGGCTAAATCTGTCGACAATATTTTCTGATTAATTTAAGACTTTTAAAAAAACCTGACGGAGTTGACGGAGACGTGGGACGAACATTTGATATGAGATATTTAATAGAAAATATGAATTAAAATTAACTGTGTATATTATTTGCTATGTTGTTGACAATCTACTTTAATTTAGTATGTATATTTATGTGATTGTGACAGTATTAGACACTTTTTTGGCAGTTTGAAATTGTGGCCACTTGCTGGGGACAGGCTAAATACAGGCCTTTTTGGGTACAGGGCCTGCTTTTAACTAATTCAGATGGAATATGAAAACAATTATAATGAAATTAAGGGCATAATAATACACAACTGTATTACACTTAACTTTGCAAGTGCTTTTATTTTTATGAATTAATTTATTTTTTACATAAAATAAGGCTCTTATGTGTGGGACATGTTTTTTCCACTTTTGTCCCTCATCTCAAGAATGAGTGATGTATGTATGTGTATGTATGTATGTATGTACAGTATATGTATGTATACATATGTATCATACATATGCATACATGCATGCATGCATGCATGCATGGCCTGCCTGCCTGCCTGCCTGTGAACTGACCTCATGTACATACCTGTATGTGTAGTACAGTATGTACATTAGATTCCACTCAAACTAATCCATTTAATCTTTCGTTTATAGATGGTCGCTGTCCAGCAGAAACCAGCTAACTCCATTTTCAGGTCTGTGTTGGTTAAAAACCAATGAAAAGTATTACAAATAACTTGTGACAAAACCAGATAACTCCATTGGACCCGCAAACTGCACCACCTCTCCCCCTCTCAAACTGTCTGCTAAAGCAGCTAACTCCACCACCTCTCACCCTCTCAAACTGTCTGCTATAAAGCAACTAACTCCACCACCTCTCCCCCTCTCAAACGGTCTGCTATAAACCAACTAACTCCACCACCTCTCCCCCTCTCAGGCTGTCTGCTAAAGCAGCTACATCCACCACCAAGCATTACTGCCTTGTTTAAAAAAATATACAGCGAATATAAGACGACTGTAAAAAGAACATTGAATGTCAAATAGTCTCTAGTCCCTGATTATAATACGACCCCGTTTTTTAGGATTTTTCCATTGGAAATTATATATCTTATATTCAGGCCAATAGGGTATAAGCCTATTCTTCATTTCCTGATAAATGCGTTGTGAATGTAATGGTTGTAGTACTATCTGTAATGTGCGCTCTCTCGTGGGCAGAGAGTGACGTCCCTGCACAGATGCGGTCAAGAGGATTAGAGTGCCTTTTGTCTCCGTAACCCAATAACAATGCAGACAATGCTAATGGCTCCATTATCTCCATCACACACACACACACACGCACACACATGCACACACACACACACACACACACACACACACACACACACACACACACACACACAAATAGCAGTGGGTCAGACTAAAGTACTTAATAGCTTTTAAGAACAAAAACATTTATGTACGCGTGCGTGCGTGCGTGGGTTTTGTCCATTACAGTGTCAAGAGTGAAAGCTGAGCTTACAGATGATTGTTTCGGGGTCGCAACCCCTGAATCCGACACAACTTAAACACATTTACCCCCCCCCCCCCAGACAATCCTTACGCTGGCTCATGAACCCTATCCGTATGCTAGGTGTATGTACACACACAGTATGTCCTGGTTGAAGTCAGTGAAAACGTCCTATGGACATAACTTTCCAAATAGTGACAGTCTAAATATTAGAAGATTTTGCTGGACTAAATCCACAGTTGATTTAGTTGGCGGTTTAGTAATTGGGCGGGCAGCGTCCTAATGCCTGATTTTATACCCTACTTAACCGCGTAATTATGGGCACTAGATTTGCCTGTAAACCTCAAGTTTAGCAGGCATATACAGTAATATACAGGCATATACAGTAATATACAGGCATATACAGTAATATACAGGTGTGATGGTACAATTCGGGAGTTTACCGGAGTGTGTTGGAAAGTTTAACGGGAGTTTCCTGTAATATTCACATCCGTATTCCATGCTTTTTGCGCAGTAAAATTAGCCAATGTGCAAGCTACATTCTGAGCGTGACATCCACATGCAGCCGTGCACCATGACTAGGGGTGTGCCAATTTATTGCGATACTTCCTCCCACGATAGATTTTTGTATCGTCCTCCCAATATGGTGATATTGATTAGTTTGTAGTATTAGTAGTAGTAGGCTACCCATTGTTGTGGACAGACAAGTTGTGGACAAGTTGCAAAGTTATTGCAGTCAGTTTGGAGGAGGCAAGATTCATGTAGGCTACTTATTGGCCAGTTTGTGACACAAAAACATCTTCTAGGATTTTGGAATAAATACATAATTCCAGATGTTTGCCTTTTATGGTTATTTTTTTCATTTTCAGTTAGAGATATCGTGATTTGTGATATTATCGTTGATGAAATCTCTTGCAATTTATTGAATATTGCAATATATCGAATATTGTGATATTATCATTGATATCAGCCGAGCTGCGCTAGGAATGGAAACTCCCTAACATTTTAGTCTGGCTAGTTTTTATTCGTTGACACAAATGACAATTATATTCCCCCCTAGTTTGACACGTCACATGCTACATAAAGCATGATGACATTTTGAATGTTTTGCCTCCCATACTCAACATTTCTAACATCAGTTTCTACATGCTGGGGACTCATACTCAACATTTCTAACATAAAACCTTGGTGTACTCAACATGTCCGGGTTCACAATGGGGCTCTATGGGCTGGCGAGTAGACTATTATGTGGATGCACTATTATGTGCACTATTATGTGGAAATATGTAGGAGCGCAAAGCACCAACGAGCTGGCCAGATGTATGGAGAACCAGGATGACTGGAGGCTTAATGATGGAGGGATCGTCTGAGGACCACCTATAGAGAGAATTTAACAGTTGTTTCTAAATTGTGCTTTTTCTTTCCCCCAGTGGCTTCTATGCCCAGGATGAGAGCTCATAGTGGGGCAGGATTAACGAGGAGACATAATCTCTGGTGATGGAGGTTTCAAAAGTACCATTGTTAGGCTGATGGGGGTCATGTATAATATATGCACGCACGCACCCACACACACACACACACACACACACACACACACACACACACACACACACACACACACACACACACTTTTTGTAACCAACACACTGAACACTGTGAGCTTGTAGATCTGGCGTTAACTAATATGAACTTATAATTGCTAACGCTAACGCTATGCTAACCGCAATGTTAACCTTCAACGGAAGACAGGAAGCAAACAACATTGTATCTGTAATCCCACCTCAGTGGAAGTATACGGTTCCACTATGTCTGCGATCAGTTGCACTCCATACTGACTCGTGTTTTTTTTCCATGTGCAAATACACAGCAAAAGAAATGTGCATCACTGCAGAAGCAGACAGACAGACAGACAGACAGACAGACAGATATCCATAGCACTCACACAGTGTGGATATCATGTCCATTGTAGCTCACAAGCGGCAACATGCACTGACACACACAGCGGAGAGGGCGTGCACATGAATGCGTGAATGAAGCGAGAGATGGTGAATTAGACGCAGTAAACGACAAAATAATGATGGAGGGAGAGAGAGGAACTGAGAGAGAGAGAGATATGGGGGTGCCATAGATTTGTACTTTTTCTGTTTCGTATGCGTCTATGGAGTTAACATTACTCTAATAGACCCCCAGGTGTTTTGTATGTGTCTATGGAGTTAACATTACTCCAATAGACCCCCAGGTGTTTCGTATGCGTCTATGGAGTTAACATTACTCCAATAGATCCCCAGGTGTTTTGTATGTGCCTATGGAGTTAATATTACTCCAATAGACCCACATGTGTTTTGTATGCATCTATGGAGTTGACATTACTGTAATAGACCCCCGCGTGTAGTTATAATATGCAAATATGTCTTCCCTGTGTATTTGTTTGGTTTCTTCCGCTTTGGGATGGTTTGTGGCCCACATCACCACACTCAAAACATTTCATGTTCCCAGTACTTAGCATAATTATACTGTGTGGTGCTCACCGTCATTATTCCCGGGGCAGTTCAGAAACATAAGAGCTTGCCTCGTCAGAGACTGAACCTGTTGCAAACACAGATCACTGCACCTGCCCTGAGGCGTACAGGCATAAGCTCTGGAGCACCAGTACATGAGCCCTGGAGCACCAGTACATGAACCCTGGAGCACCAGTATATGAACCCTGGAGCACCAGTACATGAACCCTGGAGCACCAGTACATGAACCCTGGAGCACCAGTACATGAACCCTGGACTGGAGCACCAGTACATGAGCCCTGGAGCACCAGTACATGGACCCTGGAGCACCAGTACATGAGCCCTGGAGCACCAGTACATGAACCCTGGAGCACCAGTACATGGACCCTGGAGCACCAGTACATGGACCCTGGAGCACCAGTACATGGACCCTGGAGCACCAGTACATGAACCCTGGAGCACCAGTACATGAACCCTGGAGCACCAGTACATGGACCCTGGAGCACCAGTACATGGACCCTGGAGCACCAGTACATGAACCCTGGAGCACCAGTACATGGACCCTGGAGCACCAGTACATGAACCCTGGAGCACCAGTACATGAGCCCTGGAGCACCAGTACATGAGCCCTGGAGCACCAGTACATGAGCCCTGGAGCACCAGTACATGAGCCCTGGAGCACCAGTACATGAGCCCTGGAGCACCAGTACATGAACCCTGGAGCACCAGTACATGAGCCCTGGAGCACCAGTACATGAGCCCTGGAGCACCAGTACATGAGCCCTGGAGCACCAGTACATGAGCCCTGGAGCACCAGTACATGAGCCCTGGAGCACCAGTACATGAACCCTGGAGCACCAGTACATGAGCCCTGGAGCACCAGTACATGAGCCTTGGAGCACCAGTACATGAGCCCTGGAGCACCAGTACATGAACCCTGGAGCACCAGTACATGAGCCCTGGAGCACCAGTACATGAACCCTGGAGCACCAGTACATGAACCCTGGACTGGAGCACCAGTACATGAGCCCTGGAGAACCAGTACATGAACCCTGGACTGGAGCACCAGTACATGAACCCTGGAGCACCAGTACATGAACCCTGGACTGGAGCACCAGTACATGAGCCCTGGAGCACCAGTACATGAAGCCTGGACTGGAGCACCAGTACATGAACCCTGGACTGGAGCACCAGTACATGAGCCCTGGAGCACCAGTACATGGACCCTGGAGCACCAGGACTCCATTTGGGATGAAAGGGGCGACCATGTTTGGTCCAACGTATTAACAAGCTGATGGTACAGCCAACAGTGTGACGCAAACAAGACATACAGACAGAGAGAGAGAGAGAGAGAGAGAGAGAGCTCCAGTCTCTGATCGGGACAGCAGAAAGGTCCCAATTAGTCCTTCGCTAAGTCCCTCCCCAACCCGTCCTTGACCAATAGGCATGTTCGCAGCGAGGAAACAGGACAAGCTGTCCCACCTGGGTGGGTCAGTCATGTAACTTTCCCGACGTTAAGACCTGCAAATTAACACGTGTGTATAGCAAGAGTTATGCAGGTCAAGTTATTATTTGGATTGGCATTGGACAATCGCTTTTTGGGGTGGGGTTTAGCGAAGGGCTAATTCTCTAGCAGGAGCGAGGTGAATTTCCCAACATTGTCGGTCGCTCCCATAGGTCGGTCTCTTGCTTGCTCCCATAGGCCGGTTTGTCGGCCAATATGGGTCGGCCAAACGGCCCATATGGGTCGGTCGGTGGGCCCATATGGGTCAGTCGGTGGGCCTATATGGGTCGGTCGGTGGGCCCATATGGGTCGGTCGGTGGGCCCATATGGGTCGGTCGGTGGGCCCATATGGGTCGGTCGGTGGGCCTATATGGGTCGGTCGGTGGGCCCATATGGGTCGGTCGGTGGGCCCATATGGGTCGGTCGGTGGGACCATATGGGTCGGTCGGTGGGCCCATATGGGTCGGTCGGTGGGCCCATATGGGTCGGTCGGTGGGCCCATATGGGTCAGTCGGTGGGACCATATGGGTCGGTCGGTGGGCCCATATGGGTCGGTCGGTGGGCCCATATGGGTCGGTCGGTGGGACCATATGGGTCGGTCGGTGGGCCCATATGGGTCGGTCGGTGGGCCCATATGGGTGGGTCGGTCGGTGGGCCCATATGGGTCGGTCGGCCGTGCCGCACATTGTATCCAATAATGGTAAACTGTATAACATGGGGATCTTTCGCCGGTCCCAACCGGAGATGGTGGAGAGGGAGGTTCCACGAGGTGAAAGGTAGGTGTTTATGGATAGTAATGTAAACCATAATAATAATAATAATAAAAATAATAATAACAACAAACAAAGCAGACCGGAAGTGGGGGTGACAAACAGAGGAAGTAAATAAAGCAGTTGCGTAATGAAGCGATAATCACCTTCGCTCGGGATGACTAGTATATACGGTGTTGTGATTTGTCCCCTACCTAACACCACTAGGGGACAGTGCCGCGTCCACCATGCCACCATGCGAGAGAGAGAGAGAGAGAGAGAGAGAGAGAGAGAGAGGGGGGGAAAGGGGAGAGAGAGGGGGGGGGGAAATAAAAAAAGATAAATTCTAAAAAAAACAGGAGCTTTTTGTTGTTATCAAGGTGTCATTGCTGTGTGGTTCTGTTTGTCTCGATTGTGTTGAATGTCGCAGAGCAGTGGTTCTCAAACTCTTTCTTGTCAAGGACCGCCAAATTGACATGTTTTTTGGGGGCCACGGAGCCCCTACATAGATCTAGCCTCGTCTGCATCTGCCTTCAATGCATATCGCCCCATGAAGCAGATTAAGTCTGGCCCCTCTCAATGCATATTGCCCCAGGCAGATTAAGTCTGGCCCCTCTCAATGCATATCGCCCCAGGCAGATTAAGTCTGGCCCCTCTCAGTGCATATTGCCCCTGCAGGCAGATTAAGTCTGGCCCCTCTCAATGTATATTGTCCCATGAGGCAGATTAAGTCTGGCCCCTCTCAATGCATATCGCCCCATGAGGCAGATTAAGTCTGGCCCCTCTCAATGCATATCGCCCCATGAGGCAGATTAAGTCTGGCCCATCTCAATGCATATCGCCCCTGCAGGCAGATTAAATCTGGCCCCTCTCAATGCATATCGCCCCAGGCAGATTAAGTCTGGCCCCTCTCAATGCATATCGCCCCAGGCAGATTAAGTCTGGCCCTTCTCAATGCATATCGCCCCAGGCAGATTAAGTCTGGCCCTTCTCAATGCATATCGCCCCAGGCAGATTAAGTCTGGCCCCTCTCAATGCATATTGCCCCTGAGTCAGATTAAGTCTGGCCCCTCTCAATTGTGGGAGGATTTCACAGACCTGAAGTGGTGACGAGCCAACCAGATTCGTCTGGAACCAGGCTATAACCAAACAGAGCCCAGTATGCAAATATGGGGCGGGACATTGCGAGAAAACAAGCAAATCTAACACTGAGAGCGACGATACTAATATCCAAGCAGTGATATTCGTATCGCTACGAGAGGCTAACATAATTATATCTGCTGCTACTTTTGAATATCCACAGTATATAAAATATGGAACAAATGTCGTTAACATGTTTGAGAACCACTGGTCTACAGAGTAGTGAATACCTGACGTCACTAGCACCACCCACTGGGTCACGAAAGCATTTTTCTTTCCTTTGAAAATCTCACTGGGTCATCGTAGCATTGAATGTCTTATCAGAACTTAAGAAGTGTGTTCCAAAAATAACCAAACCGTCTATGCGACGTCTATGTGTCATTTATGATGTTGAGTTCGGATTTTTTTAATGCTTTTATCTCAGATTTTCTTTTCCCCCAGATTCCAATTCTAATCAAAACAATCGTATAGTGCCGTGATCGGGAAGCATTTGTGTAATGGGAGATGCTCCATATCCATATGTGACCATTTGTGACTGGGGCTGAGTGAGTTATTGGATTTTAATTGTTCCTATTTTCGTTTGTTCATAGGTTCAAATTGACATATTGGTTGTTCAGTTTGACCCACCAGTTTTGGAGATATGGCTTATAGAGTAGGCTAATGTATTGCAGAGAAACAGCGAGTTGAGAAAACAGGCCTCACGTTTTTATTTTTTGGAACACAGTTGCTAATGCTAGTTGGTAATGTCAATGCTATTGAGACCCTATGGGATTGTCATTGGGAAAATAAATAACTCTGCTACCTAAGGGAGTATAGTGACATAAGTGATGTCAGACAGGAAGTGTCGGGGGAGCGAAATGGCTGCTGGGTAATGCGGTTTTATTATGAAATGCTGTCGATGTTGAAATGGATGTCGAGACGTTGACAATTAACAGTCTGGGAAGGGTTAACGAGAAAGAAAGAAAGAATATTGAGAAAGAGAATGACAGAAGGAGAGAGAGAGAAACTTTGAACTCTGAATTGTGGCGATATCAACATTTAACTTCTTGGACACCAGGGGGCGGTAGATGCTTTATGTAGCACATGCCAGCCGGATCTGCAAGCTAAGCTTTAAAGGACCACTTCACCACTTTTCAACCTATCTTCATATAATGGATCCTCACTAATAATCATAAAAAAATGGTGCAATTTTTTTCTACTCAGTCTGTGTCTCATGGGAGGGCTTTGGGTAGTTCAGAAACCGTCTTCCAGTTACATCATTGATGGGGAATACAAGTTAATAGAAACTGCAGGCTTTCTAGTCCTGAAAAGTTGCAATGCGAAAATGGAAGCCATCGTTCTCACGATAATGAAAATCTAAACATTTTTGAAAAATAAATTTGTTTAAAAAAAACATCTGTCTAATGATGATGTAACTGGAAGACGGTTTCTAAACTGCCCACGGGCCACAGCCCTCCTATGAGACAGACTGAGCAGAAAACAATTGTGCCATTTTATCATGATTATTAATGAGGACCTATTATATGAAGATAGGTTGAAAAGTGGTGAAGTGGTCCTTTAAGCTAAACTAAGATGAGCTGATTAGTGATGCAATAATGTGGCAGCTGCAAATGCTTTAAAGGTCCGCTGACATGCCCCGAAATTAATATGGGTGGTACAGCACATCACGTGGTCTGACTGAAAACAGTTTGAAACAGTTTGAAACGGGGCTACGGCGCTAGCAACAAGTGGCTATAGGTCAGGCTAGCGTTTTTGACGGTACATTTAGCGTCATATTGGCTATAAATGTAATTGAAAAAAATTATTTTTTCGCCAGAAATGCTTAGTTTGAATGCAATTGAGGTTGGCGTGGGGTTTTTTAGGGGAACTGCAGCACAAGCGCAAATTTTGGACTGGAGTCCCATGTTCCCCCGGTCGCCAACACCCCTGTCTGCCCGCTCTGAGACCTCTCAGCCCCGCAGCGCGACAGTCGCGACTACGGACGGTCTGCTGTTGTCTGGCCGCTGTGAGAGCAGCGCGACTACTGTTCTTTTCCCCTCTCAGCCGCAGGCTGACATGATGTACACCCTCGCTCTCACTCTGTAATACCGTAGTTAGTTACCACAACATTGTTCAAGTGAACTATAGTGTGTTTATGTTTGTATTCATTGTAATAATAAATATCGCTATGCCGAGGCATAGTCTTGCGGACGAGATCATGAGCCTCTACGGGGGACTGGGCATGTGTGTACACACACAGCATAGCAACTTATGCTACTATTTTGGTGTCACATTTAGCTTGAATACTGGGTGAAAGTCTCATTCAAAAAATTAATTTTTCGCAACATTGTTCAGGTGAACTGTGTGTTTATGCTTGTTCATTGTAATAATCAATATCGCTATGATTATTTTATTTATCGCCGCGTCGCTCCGCATGACAACATACAGTCTAGCCCGTCTCAGATGCAGGCTGCACACACACGGACGGACGGACGTATAGTCTCTGGTCAGGTCCCCGCATTGAACTGGGCATGTGTGTACGCACACACACACACACACACACACACACACACACACGCAATGGCACGGAATCTGCCTCGGGCGTCTGTAGCTCTCTTCCCCGCTGTCATGCACTATAGCCGTGTGTGTGTGTGCGTACACACATGCCCAGTTCAATGCGGGGACCTGACCAGAGACTATACGTCCGTCCGTCCGTGTGTGTGCAGCCTGCATCTGAGACGGGCTAGACTGTATGTTGTCATGCGGAGCGACGCGGCGATAAATAAAATAATCATAGCGATATTGATTATTACAATGAACAAGCATAAACACACAGTTCACCTGAACAATGTTGCGAAAAATTAATTTTTTGAATGAGACTTTCACCCAGTATTCAAGCTAAATGTGACACCAAAATAGTAGCATAAGTTGCTATGCTACCACGGCCACCAAGCCCGGCGAGCCCGCATAGAAGTCGTTGGGGAAAGCTTTCGCCAGTCTGACGTCAGAATCATGATAGCATTGTTTGATAGCAGTTATTAGCTCCCGAGGGGCGTGTCAGTTCTCCTTTAAGCTTTTCAAGGGGGCCTCTGATCCCGACATGATTGAGAACAGCTTCAGATAAGAATGAGAAGAAGCTAACATCTTAAAAACAGTTATTAGTGCTTTAAGGGCCTTTCTTTTCTTTTCTTTTCTTTTCTTTTCTTTGAATGTCTTTTTAATGCTTTGGATGCTATTTGAAACATTAATACGGAAATTGCCTGTTAGGTCTCAGGGGGCGTGGTCCATCCAATGAAAATGGCTCAAATGAGCAGATGTTATTTTAACAGGAGAGCTCGTATTTCTATAGCGACGGAAAGTGCATGTTCTTATTGAGAAGAGGAGGGACAGACAGACAGACAGACAGACAGACAGACAGACAGACAGACAGATGTACATAATTAAACAAAAACAGATAACTGAAAAAATGAAAACATCCTGAAAATAGGAAACAGAATACTATGGGATGGATGGGTGGATGGATGGATGGATGGCCAGACATAGAAGCACACTGCATGACATACACACTAATAATGATGCTGAGAGAGAGTGACAGACAGACAGAGAGGTTTAATGACCCTACACAAATGTGTGCGTGCGTGCGTGCGTGCGTGCGTGCGTGCGTGCGTGCGTGCGTGCGTGCGTGCGTGCGTGCGTGCGTGCGTGCGTGCGTGTGCTTGTAGACGTACCTTTGGAAGCCAGACGCACACAGTTGATTTTGACTTCCTGCAAAGAGCAGAGGGAGATGTTAATAACATCTAAATTGTGTGCACAACAATATCAAAATGAAGATAGTAGATCCCGTAAAACATATATGAACAATAATATCCAGTGAGATTGTAAAGTAGTGTTTGATTTGAGGGTAGGCAAAAACCCTGCAATAAAAGCACATCGCATCGGCCCAACTGGGCATAGATAGATAGATACTTTATTTGTCCTTTCGGAAATTTGTTTTGTGCACAGCAGTCATCAGGATATACATAAAACATAAAAATAAAGAAACAGTGCCAACAGAAGGCCACCATTCATAGTTCCAAGAGGCATCACATCACACTTTATGCACCGAACTGAGATGGGGCCTGCTTGTTCATAAGTCCTATACTTATGGGAACAAACGATCTTGAGGCCCTAGCCTGCAGGGAAGGTACCATATACCGTCGCTCTGATGGTAAAAGATGGTATTGGCTGTGTAACGGGTGTGTATTGTCCCTAGTAATAGCTTTCCCCTTCCTGAGTACCCGGGTCTCATACATTGAGGTCATACTCTCAAATCGTACACCAGCTATTTTGCTGGACACACTGATGAATTTATGGAGTTTGTTCTTATTAACCAATGATAATGAGCCATACCATGAAACAAAACAAAATGTCAATGCACTCTCCACAAAGGATCGATGAAAAAGTGCCATAATATTTTTTTCAACGTTATACTGTCTCAGTCTCTCATAAAATGCAGCCTCTGAATTATGATCTCTATATTATGGAGATCTCTCTATTTGTGTCCTCACACACATTGTGTGTGAGGACAACGTTGTTGTCCACCACATTTTACCACTTACACAGCAGCCCCGCAGCAAGTGGTCAAATGTGGCGGATATCTCAGCACTAAAAAGCATTGCGCAAATAATATAGTTATATAGGGACACATTGTAACAAATAATATAGTTATATAGGGAGTATTAGGGACACATTGCCCAATCTATCTATTTATAAATGCACCAGCTCTCTGTGTGTACGTCTGTAATCCACGTCACTCTGAAACTGTTTGCCCAACCGACTCAATCACATTTGAGTGACACAGGCGTTCCACACCCCCACAGGGAGTGCAGTGCCCGGTGTCGAGTCCGTCGGATAGCCGGTTGTCTAGAACCAGCACAAAAACCTCTGCCGAGGCTCTGGACAGGGACCAAATCCAGGCAGATCACCCCTAGATCTCTATATATGGAGCTGGCCTGTTCTGACATCATAGTGATGTTCTGACATCACAATGATGGGTGAACTCACCCTTTATTAGCCAAATGACCACACCTGATCACCCCCCAACGAGCACTGTTCAAGTAATGTAAATACACATTGTACGGTAAATATGATGTAAATACACAGTGTACGGTAAATATGATGTAAGTAATGTAAATACACAGTGTACGGTAAATATGATGTACTGTAAGTAATGTAAATGCACAGTGTACAGTAAATATGATGTACTGTAAGTAATGTAAATACACAGTGTACGGTAAATATGATGTACTGTAAGTAATGTAAATACACAGTGTACGGTAAATATGAAATGTACTGTACAACGTACTGAAATTATCAATCAGTTTGAATTAATTTAAATTTCTCCCGGATATATGATAACATTTATTTTTATTTGGAAACCCTTACATGTATGAATGCATCCAGCGGGGGGCGTCACAGTACAATTAGTCATAATGAGACACTGACAGTGTCTGTCCCTTCTACTAGGGATGTCGGAAACGGAGGGTACAAGCTCACAACGTGTCGCAGCGTGGGATATTTTCAGCAAGTGTAAAAACAATCATTACGACGGCATCAAGGCACGCCAAAATACATTTTAGTCGACTAATCAACCGTAGATTTAGTCGACTAAAATCTTATATTTAGTCGACTAAAACTAGACAAACACTAACACATTCCAGGTGACTAAAATGTGACTGAAACTAAATGAAAACTATTCAAAAGACTATGACTAAAACTAAAATCAAAATTTGCTGCCAAAAACAACACTGGACAGTTAAGCCTTTCAACTGTCCCGAGATGCTCCATTGTCTATCCCTTCTGCAACTACTGCTCCTGTGACACACCAGACTATAGCCACGTATTAGGCTGATGTAGAGTATTGGGTTTCCCATGGCATGCAGTATTATTATTTGTGCTTAGTGTGGAAGCAATTTACCTGCTGGTGTGGCAGCAGATACATTAAATGTCCAGCCATGCATTCTCACCTTGTCGGTGCGACTCAGGGCTTGGTAGTAGATGCTGTAGCTTTTGGCGGGAGACAGTGGAGGGTTCCAGAATCCTCCATAACTTTTATTGTCTCCCACCGTGAACGGCTGCAACATGGACCACAATAACAACAGAGTTAATAACATGTACAGCTTTATTTACATTATGGAACTATGCCTTGTGAATAGGGATGGAGCTCGTTCATTTTGTATTGATAACGAGCACCTTATCGATCAGGTTTATCGAGCCGGGTTCTTATCGAGCATATTCTATTTTGTGGAAAGACGAGAGACGACAATACATTGTGAACAGAACCAGTATATTTTACTGTATACCGTAGGGCCTTCAGATACAGTACTTTTCTGCGTGCGTGCATATACCTGCACTACGGTCATGCTGGAGGCCGGCAGCTGGGCGGCCATGTAGTAGGAGGAGCCGAGCAGAGAGGCGTTACGGAAGCCCACGGGGGCCAAGAAGCACTCGGGGACGTCGGCCGCGGCGCGGCGAGACTTGGACCGCCGCTCCTCCTTAACGACCAGCTGGTACGAGCTGAGGACAGAGGAGACACACAGGGTCACTAGCTAGGAGACAGGACAGAGGAGACACAAAGGGTCACTAGCTAGGAGAAAGGACAGAGGAGACACACATGATCACTAGCAAGGAGGCAGGACAGAGGAGACACACATGATCACTAGCTAGTAGACAGGACAGAGGAGACACATGCTCACTAGCTAGGAGGCAGGACAGAGGAGACACACAGGATCACTAGATAGGAGGTAGGACAAAGGATACACGCATGCAGGATCACTAGCTAGGAGGTAGGACAGAGGATACACACAGGATCACTAGCTAGGAGACAGGACAGAGGAGACACACATGCTCACTAGCTAGGAGGCAGGACAGAGGAGACACACAGGATCACTAGCTAGAAGACAGGACAGAGGAGACACACAGGATCACTAGCTAGGAGGCAGGACAGAGGACACGTGATCAGTCACACCCTGGACTAGATTAAAAGCCTTACTTTAAGACAAAGCCTGCAGCTAGATTGCTTGTTTTCCAGTACTCAGTCACCCTACAAAGTTAAAAGGGTAAGAACTGAGTAAAAGGAATAAGAGGGAGGGGATCTCGCCCTCTCCTCCGCTCTTCTCCACCTGCCCCTCCCCTCCTCCCTATACTCCCCCTTCCCTCCTCCCTACTCCCTATACTCCCTCTTCCCTCCTCTCTACTTCCCCATCCTCTCTCTCCTCTCCTCTTCTCCTCCTCTCTCTCCTCCTCCTCCCGATGTGTCCCCGATTGTGTGGGTTCGTGTCCCATCAGTGCGATGGTAATTAACACTGTACAGATCCACGCTCCAGTAAGGCCTGACACTAACTCAAGAGGAGTGTGTGTGTGTGTGTGTGTGTGTGTGTGTGTGTGTGTGTGTGTGTGTGTGTGTGTGTGTGTGTGTGCGTGCGTGCATGGTGGTGGGGGGGTAGTACCTGACAGGAGCCCCTCTAGAGACAGCAGGCTTCAGGAGGACAGTGATGCTGGTCTCCGTCTCGTTCAGAGGAGACTCCGCCTCTTCTGGCATCAGAGGGGCTGATGGGAAAAAAACACACAATCCGTCCGTCAACCTTTATTCACTGGAATTGATAATGAAGATTGGTGTTGGCGTGGCATTTAACTGTGTGGGGGCGTGCGTAGGTGTGTGTGTGTGTGATAACACGATGGAAGTTTGCACTGAAAAGGTCAAACTCAGTCAACAACATGAGTGTTGACAGAATTCACACACTCACACTCAAACTCACAATTGTGCGTACACACGCACACACACACACACACACTTCATCTTGAGTTCCTCTCTCTCTCTCTCGCACGCACGCACGCACGCGCGCACACGCACACACACACACACACACACACACACACACACACACACACACACACACACACACACACACACACACACACACACACACACACACACACACCTGCTATCTTGGTCTGGATGTTGATGGTGGTCGGGGGTCCGAAGCCCTTGCTGGTGGAGGCTCTTATGGTGAAGGCGTAGACCGTGCCCGGGTTCAGACCCACGAACAGGTGGTGGGTCTCGTTACGCAGCTTGAACACCCGGCCCCTCTGATTGGTCAGGTCGGCGCTGGGGTCCAGGGAGCTCACCGCGCTATAGGACACCTGGACACAGGTCAAAAGGTCACGCTAAAGGACACCTGGACACATTCACTTTATGCATGTGCATGCCCTCTATAGACCAATATTGTTCATGTGAATTACTTTGTTTACGCTTATTTATTTAAATTCTGAGAATCACTATAGTATCGCCTGCAGCTTTTTCACGCCGTGGGTGTTCCAGGGGTGTAAAGCCTACGTCTATTTCTCTACCAGTGGTGACACAGTCTCACACAGATCTCTCACATGCAGACCAGATCAGATCAGAGGCTCAGAGAGACCTGGCCGATAATTCCGCTCTTCGCTCTCGACGGCTTTTGTTACACTCGCTCCGCGCAATAAAAACCAATTAAATACTGCGGGAGCATTATTACCAGTACCACACTAAACAAAGTTGGATTTGTACTTTGCAGAAACTGCAGATACATAACGTAAGTGTTCTTATTATTGTCCGTCTACTCTGGGTTTTATAATGCAGCGTGAGTCCGCGATAGCCGATCTGCAAGCTCACAACGCGTTGCGCTGATTGACAGTGCACGTGCAGCAGCTACTGCATAAAACTATAATTAAGTAGGCTACTTTTTAGTGTGATGTCTGTGTGTTATTGACTTCTTGTTCCTTAATGTGGCTTTATCAGAGCGATATAGTGCAGCTGTGAGTGAGTAGCTGCTGCTGCTGCGTCCGTGCACCAATAGAGCGACCGCGGCGGCGGCACGCATGAAATATTAAATAAAAATATGTCGTGCTTCCGGGCCGGGCCCGGGCCGTTTCTGGACTTTACCAACGGGCTTAGGGCCGCCCGGGCCGTTTCTGGACTGTACCAACGGGCTTAGGGCCGGACGGGCCTTAACTATATGTTAGGCCCGTGCAGGGCTCTAGTGTGCACTGAGCGGCTCGGAGCGGCTCGGAGCGGAGGACAGTTCTCGCTCCGGAAGTCAATCTGACCCATTTAAAAACCCGCTCCGCGCTCACGTCAAAATCCCCCCGCTCCGCTCCCGCTCCGCTCCTCGCTCCGCTCCCGCTCCGCTCACATGCTCTGATTATGACCGATGTCCGATCACCGATTATGAAAACAGACACTTAAAAAGAGTATAGGCTGTTTATTGATTGATTGAATACATGCCAAGCCCCTATAGGGCCTACCCTTGTTTCCATTGTGGTCCTCTGTATAGCCAGCCATTAGTCCTACAACTACAACCTATCTCAAACCTTCACCCTAAACCTAACCTCCCACGGGGCAGCACACCTAAACCTAACCTTAACCCATGTCTAATCAATGACTAGTCTGGGAAACTAGTATGGGAAACTTTTCATTTATATTGAACTCATTGATGAATTCTTAATCTTTCTTAATCTTTCTTTTTTTTTGCTGGTGAAAACTGATTAAATAATCTATATTATTTTGAGACAGATATGACATTTTTATGGCCATTTCCGATAATGCTACCAATTATATTGTGCATCAACAAACTATCGTGATTTGTATAATCAGCTTAAATAAACTACCTCATATGAACAATGTTAGTGTAACTAAAAGACTTTGCAGGGAATAGATAGATAGATAGATAGATAGATAGATAGATAGATAGATAGATAGATAGATAGATAGATAGATAGATAGATAGATAGATAGATAGATAGATAGATAGATAGATAGATATCTGAAATGAATATTGTCTCGGCGGCAGCCCCCACATTTCTCCCGGTAATCCACCCGGCTTGAGATGCCTTGCCCCCCCCGGGACACCCATAGCGTAGCGATTGTCATAAATTCAATAAATAAGCATAAACAAACGTCCCAACAATGTTGGGATAAGACATCTGAAGGTAAATATATATTGTATACACATATTTACAAATAAAATCCATTTCCATGTTGATTCACTTCCTCGTGTTCCTTGTCAAATGGTAAATGGCGCATTAATATAATTATAGCCTAGTGCTTTTATCCAAAGTGCTTTACATAGATTGTGCATTACGTTCATAATAACGATGGTGGAGGAAACCGTGCTGCACCTGCCCATCAGGAGCAATTAGTGCTTCAGAGTCTTGTTCAAGGACACTTCGACGCTAACTCTTTGTCGAGTGTGGGAGGCGGCCAAAGGGGCGAGGCCGTGGGCGAGTGCACGGGTAGGGGCGAGGCCCCCGATGACGCGTTTTGCCGTCATCAAGTACCAAAAGCAGAAGTGCTCATTACGCAGAATTGTCCAATTTCACAAAAATGTCACAAAAAATAGCAGATCTCCATGCTCACAAAAGCGTTGCAAAGCAACGTCTGGTGAGCTTGTAGATCTGCTATTTTCAAACAGCCAAAAGCATGTAGTATAATAGGGCTGGGAAATTGGACTCAAAATGTTTGCTTAAACACAGCAGCTTGGGCAAATGTACTGTAATGTTACTCTCCAGCCCTGCTAACACCCCAGTCATCAATATGTATGTACCAATAATCCCGAACCTCCACACATCAATATTTATTTATTGACCGTCAGATCTCATGCGATCAAAAGGAGATCAAAACTCATCCTGCCCGGCGTTCTGAAACAGCAGGACGGAGAGGGACGCTTTATCTGTTTGTTAGTTTGGTACTTAGTTTGTTTGTTTGTTCTGTTTACTGGAACAAAAGAGATGGCGAGACAATACCATGAATGAAACATGAGGAGAGGAGAGGAGAGGAGAGGAGAGGAGAGGAGAGGAGAGGAGAGGAGAGGAGAGGAGAGGAGAGGAGAGGAGAGGAGAGGAGAGGAGAGGAGAGGAGAGGAGAGGAGAGGAGAGGAGAGGAGAGGAGAGGAGAGGGCTAGTTCTGAGACTAACACAAGCACAACCACCAGACAGAAAACAAACAAGACTTCACCAAATCATAATAATTACAAAGAAGAAAAACAACAAAAAAAGTGTTTTCTTCTTCTTTCTAATTATTTGTTCGGCCCGAAACATTGTGTTCGTTGTCATGATTTGTCACGACAATAGTTGGCTTTGTTCGAGGCTTAAAAGGTCTTTAAATAAAAACTTTTTGAAATGTCTATGAGGAAAATTAACGACAAATAATTTCCTGGGCCCTGGTAGGGGGCGGGACCGCGACGCTCTATACTTCCCACGGATTACAATCACCCAGGGAGAGTTTGAAAACATGACTAATGACAAAAAACTCCCAAAACTGTTGGGTGAAGTACAACAATGTGCAAACACAGCAGCGATATGTGTGAGCTGCACTGTGACAGGAGAAGGATGTCAAATGGAATACAAGCACCTTAAGGAATACAAATCATTGTGTGTACACTGTTCATATCCTACACTGTTTATGCATCAAATTAAGTCGGTACATATACATTCTGTTATTCTGTTATCTATCTAATAATTCTAACAATGTCTGAATGTCTGAATGTCACTGACAGCGCGTTATCTCATCATTAACTGCAAGAATCACTCCCACTTTTCACACAGGCATGGACCATAATTATATGGAGGTCTTAACGGAGCCCTTTTTCCCATTTGACACATTAATGATTAATAATGAATTTATTAGTGAATTAACCTCACACCTCCGTCCCTTAGCGACACCTGCATCACAGGCCACCGTTCCTCTAGCTACCGCCGCAACACAACAAAATGTGCCCTATACAATTTGGCGCCGCTGACTGTGTGTGTGTGTGTTGCATCCTTTGGTCGTCTTCTCCTGCTAAACTACACGGTTTGCACACATCTCACCATGCACAGCAGCGACAGCTAGCCTGTCCACACATGGACCACTACTTTGCATTCATATTCATGTCATATTTACAGTACTACGGCCTTCACAGTGACCGGGATATTTCGAAACCCCCTCAGGCCAGGAGCCGGTGTGTGTGTGTGTGTGTGTGTGTGTGTGTGTGTGTGTGTGTGTGTGTGTGTGTGTGTGTGTGTGTGTGTGTGTGTGTGCGCGCAGGCGGTAAACAGTCAGCAACACGTTACATTTCTACTTCTACTAAAGAAAGAGGCAGCGATGGAGCCATAAGTCCATATCCATACATTCGGGACATAAATTGCGCAAAATACTTTTAAACATGACGCCAGCAGGCTGCTACATCCTCCTAGCTGTTGTGTGTGTTGTTTCAGAGCAGTGGTTCTCAAACATTTTCATGTCATGGACCACTAATATTCTATATATATATATATATATATATATATTTACTATATATATATTTGCTGTTCATATATTCAGAACGGGTAAGGACTAGTTCTATAAACAGAGCAACTAACCTTAATTCAATTGCATTGAATTGCTGTCAACTTTCAAAAGCATAAAGCTAACGTCTCCTATATGGAGAAAATGCACAATATTTGTATAGTTTCACAAGATAGTATAAGTGTTAATGTAACACAGCCCTGTTTACACCTTTATTTAATTCCTATTTATATCCAATATTTATTTGTAAATACATTGTTTTATTTTGATTGTCTTGTTCCACTTCTGCTTTGGCAATGTAAATGCATGTTT
Source organism: Protomyctophum bolini (assembly GCF_963924005.1). Lineage (NCBI taxonomy): Eukaryota > Metazoa > Chordata > Actinopteri > Myctophiformes > Myctophidae > Protomyctophum > Protomyctophum bolini. Next base: position 30,176,527 of record NC_137863.1, on the reverse strand, counting down.
TCTCATGCCAATAAAGCTCCTTTGAATTGAATTGAGAGGAGAGTAATAGAGAGAAATATAAAGGGGAGGAATATAGAGGAGAGGAGAGGATTAGAGGGGAGGGGAGGGGAGAGGAGTAGAGAGGAATAGAGTTGAATATAAAGGAGAGGAGAGGAGAGGAGAGGAGAGGAGAGGAGAAGAGAGGAGAGGAGAGGAGAGGAGAGGAGAGGAGAGGAGAGGAGAGGAGAGGAGAGGAGAGGAGAGGAGAGGAGAGGAGAGGAGAGGAGAGGAGAGGAGAGGAGAGGAGAGGAGAGGAGAGGAAGAAGATGGCTCTCTCAGATGTTACAGAAACCCTTTAATCTCGTCCAAAGCTGCAATTATTTGTAATTATCTCTAATGAGGTGTAATTATGTGTAATGGCAGCACATTGTTGTGTCTCTGTGATGTTTAACACACAGCATTAATATTCATGGGACACACAAAGACGACTAAGCCTCCGCTCCGCCGTCACCCCGCACCACGACCCCGTCCCGAGTCCTTGTCATCAGAGCCGCTGGAAGCACGGAGAGCTCTTTAATACCCGACCGGCCAAATATAGCACGGATTGGCAATTCCATACATACACGCCTAGAAAACCCAAAGATCTGTACATATTACCACGACTGTTTTACGAAGGCATTGTGTGGCTTTCACTTAGTACGGAAGTGCTATGTCACCGTGGCTGGGTCGGGGCTGGGTGAGTTCAGTACAGAAGTGCTATTTCACCATGGCTGGGTCGGGGCTGGGTGAGTTCAGTACAGAAGTGCTATTTCACCATGGCTGGGTCTGGGCTGGGTGAGTTCAGTACAGAAGTGCTATTTCACCGTGGCTGGGTCTGGGCTGGGTGAGTTCAGTACAGAAGTGCTATTTCACCGTGGCTGGGTCTGGGTTGGGTGAGTTCAGTACAGAAGTGCTATTTCACCATGTCTGGGTCGGTCGGGGCTGGGTGAGTTCAGTACAGAAGTGCTATTTCACCATGGCTGGGTTCAGAGGCGCAACACTGACCGAACGCTAGGGGGGGATATAGAGCGGCGCCGCAAAGCGGCGCCGCCGAAAAATCCGTCCCCCCCGTCCCCCCCACCACCCTAGGGGAGGGGGGGGTCTAACCACCAAAACGTGGGGTTATGGTTAGGGTCGGATTACAGAGAGGTTGTTCCAGTGACTCAATGCACATACAAAACTGCTTTGGCACAGTTATTATTATTATTATGAATTACCTGGCTGTGATTCCTCCTCCTCCCATGTGTTATGTGTCTCAAAACGTAAAAGTTTAACCACATTATCAGCAGCGCCTAAAACAGGTCAAAACTCACTGACCTCATGTAAGTTAGCCTATTCTATATAAAATGTACAACACCTGGGAAGTTTTCAGGAGAGGAGAGGGTTCGCATGTTTTAAATATGTAGTTGCACCTTACCTGGTGTTGACAGTTGTGCTTTCATTAGTGGCTAATATAATAATATAAATACCAAAGTGGGGTCCGGCCGTCCGGGGACCCCCAGAGGTCCTTGAGCCGTGAGTTCCAGGGGGTACAGTACAGCTACATGATAGTTTGGAACCAAATGGACCCTTGTCGCCTTAATTGTGGCATGTCATGTGGACGCAGCGGGGTCCTTGAAATTAAACGGGTTGAGAATCACTGCTACTGCTAGAGCTGTTTAAATCTTCTCTTATGGGGGTCCTTCTCTTCTCTTCAAATGGGGGGAGGGGGGTCCGCGGGCTAATACGTGTCCATAGAGTAGAGGATAAAGTATATTCATTCATCTCCTATCGATCTAGTCAATACACGTTACCAAAAGTTGTGCGTGACACCAAAAGTGGTGACTTATTGAATACTGTTCCTGTATTATTAGAATCATTACGCAATCACCACAGAGTGCAAAGCACATTGGGTCACTGATGGCGGTGTAACAACTTCCAACAAACCGAAGGTAGATGGGCCAAACCATTTTGGGATTTAGACAGGGGTGGATCAAATATACCCTTCAAAATATGTCGCGTTTATGAACGCAGGATTTCACAAGTATTACTCCTAAGATAACTTTGGAGCCAGGGGGGATAAAGGGGGGGACCCCCAAGCCAGAGGGGGATCCCCAAACTCATTTGGGGGGGACCAATGTGACGCTGGCAGGGGATTCGTCCCCTCCGTCCCCTAGCTTATTGCGCCCCTGGCTGGGTTGGTCGGGGCTGGGTGAGTTCAGTACAGAAGTGCTATTTCACCGTGGCTGGGTCGGGGCTGGGTGAGTTCAGTACAGAAGTGCTATGTCATCATGGCTGGGTCGGGGTTGGGTGAGTTCAGTACAGAAGTGCTATGTCACCATGGCTGGGTCGGGGTTGGGTGAGTTCAGTACAGAAGTGCTATGTCACCATGGCTGGGTCGGGGTTGGGTGAGTTCAGTACAGAAGTGCTATGTCACCATGGCTGGGTCGGGGTTGGGTGAGTTCAGTACAGAAGTGCTATGTCACCATGGCTGGGTCGGGGTTGGGTGAGTTCAGTACAGAAGTGCTATGTCATCATGGCTGGGTCGGGGTTGGGTGAGTTCAGTACAGAAGTGCTATGTCACCATGGCTGGGTCGGGGCTGGGTGAGTTTGGGTTTGACATTATTTATTCTGTCCATATCGGGTTACAACTCAGGACGGGGCTGAGTCGGCTCTACCGAACTTTGCAGAGCTCGACACCGCCCTTTAGGGGCGCTCGGTGGTGGGATGACCTTTTACAGAGCCTGGTAGTCGATTGTCACTGAGGGGGGGCGCTTGTTTTACAGGCGACCGGATTGAGGTTGTTGAGCGGTACATTAAAACGAACGGATTAAGGTTGGTGAGGCTCTGCGTAAAAGGTAGTCCCATCTCCCGTTGCTCATGTTGGGTAGAGACGGCGCCCCTCCCTCATTGTATATGTGGAGGATTTCAGTGTCATATGTATGGACTTTTGGGTTTTCTAGGCGTGTATGTGCAATTTCACCGTGTTTGTGTCAATACCGCAATGTAGAGAAACACAAGTAAAAGTCTGGTAATCAAAATGTACTAGTACAAAAGCATTGGCACCCAGCATTGTGCCTCTAAAGTTTTGTAAACAAATAATTGGTTGCTACTTTAATGCATTCATGTAAGTTTTGTAGTGCCCGTCGAGCACCGGCCTGCTTGGGAACGATGCAAGTTGGGAACAATGAAAATCGGGAATACCCGGTATACCCCACCCTAGTACGCAATGACTGTTATATCTGTTGTCATAGCACCTGTCTGTCTGTCTGTCTGTCTGTCTGTCTGTCTGTCTGTCTGTCTGTCTGTCTGTCTGTCTGTCTGTCTGTGTCCCTAGTAATAATCAAAATCTACGAAGTAACTAGTAACTAAAGCTTTCAAATGATTGTAGTGAGGTAAAAGTACAATATTTGGATTCAAGATGTATTAGCGGAGTAGAAGTAATTAAGTATTGGACATTGGAAATACCTCAAAATTGTACTTAAGTACAGTGCTTTAAGTCAATGTGCTTAGTTTCTTTCCAGCCACTACTTATCACAATGTGAACATCATGTAGTCACAGCGCTAAATACTAATGAGTCTAGGGGTGCGTGCAGGGACCCCCTCCCCCCAGTGGGGTGTCAGGACTGCCCACCTTGACTGAGGAAACCTGCTAAATTATGTATTTAATTTGAACCCAAAATTTCACCCGAGTTTCAAAGATGGATAGACTGATTAACTGCTACGTATCGGACCAAAACACACGCACGCACACACGCACGCATGCACAAACACGCATAAACACTGCACACACACACACACACACACACACACACACACACACACACACACACACAGAGTAGTGGTGTGATTTAATAGTGTCGAGAGATGGAGAGCAGTTCAATAATTCATTAGAACCATGTCTAAGCTGTATGCACGCACGCACGCACGCAGTCACACACACAGTCACACACACACACACACACTCAGATGTGTAATTCATCTTGAGTTCCTCTCTCTCTCTCTCTCTCTCTCTCTCTAAGTTTCTTCTACAGAATGAAGTGCTAAAGTAGCTACAAAGCTTATTAGAAGAGAAGAGAAGTTGAGCAACACAACATCACTAGAAAACACCAGTTTATGTGTGCAGTATACAACGCTGACGAAGGCTTCGGCCGCAACGCGCTCGTTGTGTGCTGCATGTTTGAGTGCTGGTTTTCTTCTCTGTTTAAAATGTCATTTCTGACCATTGGTAAAATGATTAAAGTGAGTGAGACAAGATGCTGCCTTCTATTCAACAGGAGGACATGACACATCCATTTACTGCCTGCTATACGGAAACTGTGGTAAATCCAATGAATCATTATAAAAGGATGAATAAAAACGACACAGGAGGTGTTCTGAGGGCATCTTTAAAAAAAAGGGGGGAAAAAATCACACCCGTGTGAAGTGAGGGGCGCTCAAAATCATCGTGCATCATCGACAAGAATGGTAGTCACTTATTGTCAATGGCATTTAATGTGTGTGTGTTCAGACAGAATCTACACTATAGCTGTGTAGCTGTAAAGAATCCTAATGGAAATTAGTGCTGCTTCACACTGCTGTGTGCGTGCGTACCTACCTCATACAGGGTGATCACTCCGTTGGTCTCGTTGGGTTCTTTCCACTGAACAAAGATCTTCTCTTCATAAGGCGTGTTGTGGAGAGTCTCTGAACGCACTGCTCCTGGCACTGCGCACGCGCACGCGCACGCGCACACACACACACACACACACACACACACACACACACACACACACACACACACACACACACACACACACACACACACACACACACACACACACACACACACACACACACACACACACACACACACACACAAACAGTATAAGCGTCAAAGCAGGAATGTCTACAGTCAGGCCTCTTGGGACCAGTCGTGGAACCACGGGGCACATTTTGCACATTTCATTTCATGTCCTGCAGCTTGAATTCCTTCATTCCTTCCTTCCTTCCTTCCTTCCTTCCTTCCTTCCTAAATATATTATTTATGTCCTGTCAGGATATTCACAGCCAGATACATTTTTAAACACATCCGTCTCTTTGACCAGTATAAGCTCCGCCCTTAGATGTTTTTCCACCGGTATGAAAAACATTTTTAAACCATATTTTTAAACATTTATAAACAATAATAATGAATTATCGTTAAACAGAATGAGATATGCCCCGATCCTGTTTTTTTTTTTTTTATCCGTTTCCAATCATTTCATATTTAGTATCTGCTGATACAGATTGTCATATCACAATAGTACAATATCAAAAATCACAGACAATATCCAGACTAATATCATGATATTGATATAATATTGATACTATTCCCAATCACGTTGGGAAACCGAGCGCTCGAGCGCTGTTCATACAGCCTAAACTGGTACAAGCTGGAGTTGGAAAAAAATATATTTTCAACGAGGCGGCGCAAATAAGAGCTATTTCAAGCATGTTTGCAACATGACAACTGTCATGTATTGCACGGTAACAACTAAAGTTTCTTTAATGTTTATGTTGTACTATTACTACAAAACAATCTAAAATAAAGGGATTTAAGATCATTAAAGCTGGGCTGTTGCCTGAGTCCAATGCATTTCTGCCTACTTCCGGTCCAGGACTTGTCCCAGTTGGTTGTCCCCACGCTCAATAAAAGTCTATGTAGGAGAGCCGCCATTGGACTGAAGCCCCATGAAGTGAACGCAGTTCGTGTAACTCTGTATATATCTAAGGCTCTGGTAAATTGAATTTACCAGAGCCTTAGATATAGACAGAGTTACTTTACTAAATCCGTACCGTCCTCCTCGGTCTGCTTGACGATCTCCGTGCTGTCCTTGTTGCCCTCGGGGTTGGCCAGCACCAGACGCAGTCTGACCGTAACGAACGGCCTCAGGCCTCGGAGGGTGTAGTGAGACGACGTGGGGATCAACTCCTCAGCGC
>NC_137863.1:30163069-30165569 GCF_963924005.1 Protomyctophum bolini | reverse complement strand
CTCTATCAACGGAACAGAGACTTCAACTTCAACGTCTGGCCAATCAGCACAGCTCTATCAACGGAACAGAGACTTCAACTTCAACGTCTGGCCAATCAGCACAGCTCTATCAACGGAACAGAGACTTCAACTTCAACGTCTGGCCAATCAGCACGGCTCTATCAACGGAACAGAGACTTCAACTTCAACGTCTGGCCAATCAGCACGGCTCTATCAACGGAACAGAGACTTCAACTTCAACGTCTGGCCAATCAGCACGGCTCTATCAACGGAACAGAGACTTCAACTTCAACGTCTGGCCAATCAGCACGGCTCTATCAACGGAACAGAGACTTCAACTTCAATGTCTGGCCAATCAGCACGGCTCTATCAACGGAACAGAGACTTCAACTTCAACGTCTGGCCAATCAGCACGGCTCTATCAACGGAACAGAGACTTCAACTTCAACGTCTGGCCAATCAGCACGGCTCTATCAACGGAACAGAGACTTCAACTTCAACGTCTGGCCAATCAGCACGGCTCTATCAACGGAACAGAGACTTCAACTTCAATGTCTGGCCAATCAGCACGGCTCTATCAACGGAACAGAGACTTCAACTTCAACATCTGGCCAATCACAGCACTTGCAACATCTCAGAGGCAACGAACATGCACCTTTTGATCGTGCCCTGTGTGCACTGTATCCTGTGTGCACTGTATCCTGTGTGCACTGTATCCGGCGCACTCTTTTTTCAATGTATTATAATCACTTCTGGCTCCAAGACTATATGGAATGAACTTCCTGTTGCAATCTTCCACTGCAGTCTGAAAAGGCTCCTCTTCAGACAGCATCTTAGTCCGTAGCAGTTGCCGTAGTACTTGCCCTATAGCCTCGACCACCTTACAGGTGTATGCAAAGGCACAACTTATGGAACTTAGCATTTTATAGACATAGCACTATATAGTGGGATACATCACTGAGGATACATCCCAGGTGCATCCATGTGATGTATTCTATTCATAGTGACTCATAGGAATAGACTATGTGACAACCAGGTATAGTCTGGTGACCACCGGAGAGACGGGAGATGGGTTGGCATCCCATGCAGCAAGCATCCTCCGTGAAGAGGAAGCCCAAAAAACCCACGTTAGGAGGGCCATTCGAGCGGCAAGCGGAGCCTGCAGTACCACCGTTGCCCAGGTGGAGCCTGCAGAACCATTGTGGCTCGAGAATCCACCACTCCTGAATGAAGTGTCTGGTGCTGGGAGTCTGGTGCAATGCACAGGTCCTGGCAGTATGGTGAGAGCAGGAGTGGACCTGGTGAGACGTAAGAGGGACCCGGACAGTAGTCAACCCACAGAGCCTAGCCCCTCCACATGCCAGAATTGTGCCTCCCAGTCCCGGCAGAGTAGTTCTGGAGTAGGTCCAACAGATTGTGTGGCCCTGGTCTTTCCCTAGTGGGTCTGATCGAGGGTAGCTACTGGGACTTAAGTCGGTACTTGATAAACCCCGGCTGGGTCACCTGAGTGAGGGGTATGATGTTCGCAAGACCCAAAACCCTGATGACCTTGGGATACATCACTGAGGATACGTCCCAGGTGATGACCTTGGGATACATCACTGAGGATACGTCCCATGTGATGACCTTGGGATACATCACTGAGGATACGTCCCAGGTGATGACCTTGGGATACATCACTGAGGATACGTCCCAGGTGATGACCTTGGGATACATCACTGAGGATACGTCCCATGTGATGACCTTGGGATACATCACTGAGGATACGTCCCATGTGATGACCTTGGGATACATCACTGAGGATACGTCCCAGGTGATGACCTTGGGATACATCACTGAGGATACGTCCCAGGTGATGACCTTGGGATACATCACTGAGGATACGTCCCATGTGATGACCTTGGGATACATCACTGAGGATACGTCCCATGTGATGACCTTGGGATACATCACTGAGGATACGTCCCAGGTGATGACCTTGGGATACATCACTGAGGATACGTCCCAGGTGATGACCTTGGGATACATCACTGAGGATACGTCCCAGGTGATGACCTTGGGATACATCACTGAGGATACGTCCCAGGTGATGACCTTGGGATACATCACTGAGGATACGTCCCATGTGATGACCTTGGGATACATCACTGAGGATACGTCCCAGGTGATGACCTTGGGATACATCACTGAGGATACGTCCCATGTGATGACCTTGGGATACATCACTGAGGATACGTCCCAGGTGATGACCTTGGGATACATCACTGAGGATACGTCCCATGTGATGACCTTGGGATACATCACTGAGGATACGTCCCAGGTGATGACCTTGGGATACATCACTGAGGATACGTCCCAGGTGATGACCTTGGGATACATCACTGAGGATACGTCCCAGGTGCATCCATGCGATGTATTTTTGTTCAGTTTATCACTGTACAGATTTCATGAGCTGGTAGATAGACACATATACTACAGCCACAGAGTCCCATCAGATACA
>NC_137863.1:30113069-30158069 GCF_963924005.1 Protomyctophum bolini | reverse complement strand
TTATTGAAGTGGAAAACAAAAATATGATTTGTTGATGTGTTTACGAAACTAAACGCATTCAATACCTCCATCAGCGAGGGAGAGAGTGAGATAGAGAGAGAGAGAGAGAGAGAGAGAGAGAGAGAGAGCGGGGAGACGGAGAGGGAGGGGAGAGAGAGAGAGAGATTTATATGTAGCAGGTAAATAATTGTATCGATCGTTTTATAGAGGAACATCAGCCAACACTCACATTATCATTCTTCACATTCACAACTGCTGCATTAAGTGTATGTGTGCGCGCATGTGTGTGCGCGTGCGTGCTGTGAGTCAGACCAAAGACCAAGGGAATGAAGGGAATGCAGTGAAGTGATTTACGTAGTGTATATAGTGTAGTGGTTAGAGCATTGAGCATTCGCCTCACATGCGGAAGGTTGTGGGTTCAAACCCTGCCTGGGATTGACGTCAGCATAGAGGGCATGATGCGGTCGCAACGGGTTCCTAACTTAGCCAAATCACATGGGGACAGGCTTCAGACCTCTTAGCCAAATCACATGGGGACAGGCTTCAGACCTCTTAGCCAAATCACATGGGGACAGGCTTCAGACCTCCTGAGGAGGTGGTCCAAGCTGCTTCTTTTCACCTGACAGGGGGGAGTTTCCCTAGTTGGACGTAGCGTGTGGAAGGAACATGTTATTCCGACCAGTTCCTTTCCCCTCCATGTGGCGCCCCGGGCTGGCCAGGGGGAGGCAGTTTAGAGACCAGGATTACTGCATGTTTTTTGTGAGGGTACCTACCCTCAGCAAATACAATATTAAATAAGTAAGCACCCTGGGGGGTTGCAGATCGGCTATTTTCACTGCTACTTGTCAAATGTATGACATTTCCTCGATTTAGATTTCATACATCTTCATGAAATTACTGAAAAAACGTTAATTCTTTTGTTTTTAAATCCATTAAAAAGTATGCACTTTTTGGGAATGTTTTTTGAAAATGTTCTGAAATAATAACAATTAAAAACAAAATGTAGGATTTTACTCATGATCAGAGCTTCCGTTGCTCCAGACTGCATGACGGAAGTATTTATATTTTACTCATGATCAGAGCTTCCGTTGCTCCAGACTGTATGACGGAAGCATTTATTATTTTACTCGTGATCAGAGCTTCCGTCGCTCCAGACTGTATGACGGAAGCATTTATATTGTACTCATGATCAGAGCTTCCGTCGCTCCAGACTGTATGACGGAAGCATTTATATTGTACTCGTGATCAGAGCTTCCGTCGCTCCAGACTGTATGACGGAAGCATTTATATTGTACTCATGATCAGAGCTTCCGTCGCTCCAGACTGTATGACGGAAGCATTTGTAAATTGCCAGAGTCTGGCCATGCGAGACTAAGTGACAAATTATAACTTGCTGGTGATGGGTTGATTTTCATTTGAATCATTTGCTACCTGAGGCCGAGTATTTTATAAAGGTCTCAATGGTTCAGGAATAGTGTTTGTTCATAAGCTGTTCAGCCAGATAGCTGTCACAGACTCCCATGCAGGGACGAGCACACAACCACACATATACATCAAAGGGGGCTTCAGCCCCTGCCCTTTTACCCGTCTGTAAAACAACTGCCCTCTCCAGACCAAAAAGGCAGCATTTACTACATGGTGAAAGAAATACAAATGCCACTCCTTTCCATGCCATGTTGGAAGGTATAGCATTCAGGAGAATTGCCTTTTTCCCTTATAGTCTCCAGAACTTGAACACAGCATTTTGCATTGAACATCTCCACCAGCTATAGTGCTGGGTTGCACCCCGAAAATAGCAGATCTACAAGCTCACAATGCGTCACCACCGAAACTCCAGCTCGACGAATCTGCCGGCAGGGATCACATTATAGCGAAAAATACGTCCTTACCTTATTTTTATAAACCTTGACTATAGGGAGGAAGTGATCATATTGAATGAAGCAGCAGAGAAATAAGTGTCACCGCCTTGTGCTGTGATTGGTGCAGCATAAAACCGGTTTGATAAATCACATGTCGCCAGATGATCGCCACTCTCCGATCTACGCTTACTGTATACGTTGATGAATGAGGGCCCTGCGTGCATGCGTGCGTGTGTGTGTTAGTGATTTAGTTATGCTTTACAATGAAATACAATGAGATAAAAAGCATGTACAAGGACACAAAGAGAGAGAGAGAGAGAGAGAGAGAGAGAGAGATGGATGAACAGATGAAGAGAAAGTGATAGAATAGACAGAGTGATAGAGAGAAGATGAGATAAAGCTGTGTTGCTATCCATTGTCATCAACAACAACAGCACGCACGCACGCACGCACACGCACACACACACACACACACACACACACACACACACACACACACACACACACACACACACACACACACACACACACACACACACACACACACACACACTCACTCACTCACTCACTCTCTCACTCACTCTCTCACACACACACACACACACACACACACACACACACACACACACACACACACACACACACACTGCCAATAGCCAGCAGGGGTTACAACACCTGTCATACCTGCCTGCTCCAATTGCATCACACACACACACACACACACACAGACACACACAGCTGTGTAATTCACCGGTAGGAGAACTTCAAGCCACTCCACGATTGGTTGTGACAGCTCAACACAGCATCAGGCAAGGCAACCAACTCATTTTTTCACGCACGCACGCACACACGCACACACACACGCACTCCCCAACTGAATATCTACTACAGCTGCTTTCAGCAGTCAGTCTTCACATTATCAGCCTATTGGGTAGCACACAGACATCCGACTAGTTGGGTCCATTTGGTTCTTATCAGCTTTGTTTTCCCGGTGATGTCAATAATAGAGAAGATGTATCATAAATGAATACTGAAACCAGATATAATCATTTAGGAAAGTTTATGCATGTACTATATGTGTACTACTGTAAACTCTACATTTCCATTCAGTTGCAAAAAAGATTCTTAGTATTGTCTTTTTTTGAAAAAAAATTGTGGACCCACCAAAATAATTTGGTGACCCCCCCCCCCCCACCCCCCCCCCCCCCCCCCCCGAGGGGTCGCAACCCACGGGTTGAGAACCCCTGGCCTACTGGACAGAGCTCTTCCTGGTCCTTCACAAGGTTAATTAAATTAGGTTAGGAAGCGAAGTACGGTGGACTCCAACACTTCCGCATTCAGCTTCCTTGGTCAATTGCACATGTTTCTTTCCTTCCAGGGAGCAACATGGAGTCCACCGTGTGGTCTTCGCTTCCTAACCATATTTAATTAACCTTGGTCGTTCATTGTGGGACCGTCAATGAGGAATAACAACAAGGAACAAAGGTCGTCTGAGTCTGAGAGGAAGTGTAATTATCAGCGGTCAAGGATCGATCCTATAGTGGACATAAATATTCTGCCACTACTTAAAAGGAACGGAAAATCACTGGTGCTGCAGGGTGGATTAAATGGCATTTAATGAGTTAAATGAGTTAAGGCATGTGCTGTCACGTGACCTGTTAGTCCGGGAAAACACAGAGACTTGCAGGTTTGACTATTTTCGCCACACAAGCCGTATATAGGTAAGGGCATTACGACGCCATTCGGTCAACAGGGTTTAGTCGACTGAAACTAAAACATTTAGGATGACTAAAATGATGACTAAAATGTGACTTAAACCTAAATGGAACATAAAAAAAAAAAAGACTGAACCTTGATCTGTAACAGCCGGGTTTGATTCCAGTGTGCAACACATGATCTCTATACTGTACGGTGTGCCCACAGCAACACATGGTCTCTATACTGTACGGTGTGCCCTCATCAACACATGGTCTCTACGGTGTGCCCACAGCAACACATGGTCTCTACGGTGTGCCCACAGCAACACATGGTCTCTACGGTGTGCCCTCATCAACACATGGTCTCTACGGTGTTCCCACAGCAACACATGGTCTCTACGGTGTGCCCACATCGACACATGGTCTCTACGGTGTGCCCACATCGACACATGGTCTCTACGGTGTGCCCACATCAACACATGGTCTCTACGGTGTGCCCACATCAACACATGGTCTCTACGGTGTGCCCACATCAACACATGGTCTCTACGGTGTGCCCACATCAACACATGGTCTCTACGGTGTGCCCACATCAACACATGCGTGCCCACATCAACACAGGGTCTCGATTTTGCAGGACATTTTCACCTCGCTCTTGCTGAGATTTTCACAGCAAATGTCAATTTAGTTTGAGTTAGCTTGAATTAGCCTCTTTAAAAAAAATCAAGTTATGTCAAGAAATGCCTTGCATGTGATTGGAGTGTTGGAGTTTGGAAGCGCTGGTTGAATATCACTCAACGGCCCATGCGTACCACCTGTTTTGAATGTGCAAATAATCATCACACTTTCAGATTGAAAGAGGATAATTCAAGCTTAGCAATGTTTTTGAGTTCGGACCTGCACCAGTGTTGTTTTTGGCAGCACATTTTGATTCTAGTTTTAGTCTACTAAATATCATAGGATTTTAGTAGACTAGTCGACGATAAACCACAACAAACAACAACTGACCTGCACACTTGGTCCTGGTGACGAGCGGGGGTCCGGGGGGCCCTGTGCCTCCCTCCCCGGGCCGGGACAGCAGCACCTTGATCTCGTAGCCCACGTCGGGGTCCAGGTGCCACAGCTTGTAGGTGGGCGCGTCCACCACGTGCGTCTCTGCCCAGTTGCCCGAGGTGGTGCGGTACTCCACCTCCTTCAGGATGATGGGCCCGTCGCCGATGATGCTGTTGGCGTTGGGCTTGATCCACAGGTAGGTGGCGCCCACCGCCAGCAGCTCCGGGGGGGCTATGGGGGTGGGAGGGGCTGTGGGGGGAGAGAGAGAGAGAGAGAGAGAGAGAGAGAGAGAGAGAGAGAGAGAGAGAGAGAGGTTTTTGTAAACCAGTGGTTCTCAAAATGTTTCATGTCAAGGACCCCCAGTTTAACCAGAATTAGGCTACAGACCCTCCATTTAATGACATTTCTATCTCTGGGAACCTAATGTATATTGTAAAATCAAAGTTGAATAAAAAATTCAAAGAGAGAGAGAGAGAGAGAGAGAGAGAGAGAGAGAGAGAGGGGTTTTTGTAAACCAGTGGTTCCCACTAGTGTTGTTTTGGCAGCAAAATTTGATTTTAGTCTTAGTCATAGTCTCTTTAATAGGTTTCCCTTAGTTTTAGTCACATTTTAGTCACCCGGAATGTTTCAGTCGACTAACTGTCATAATGATTTTAGTCGAATAAATCTACAGTTGATAAATGTATTTTGGCGGGCCTTGATGCCGTCTTAATGACTGTTTTTACACTTTCTGAAAATAGCAGATCTACAAGCATTGTGAGCTTGAAGATCTTCTATTTTCAGCATGCAACCAAGTGTAAAATTACTTATACTGGATATCTTGTCCACTAGTCCCTTCCTAACATTTTAGTCTAGTTTTATTTGTTGACGAAATTATCAATAATACTCTTAGTTTTAGTCATCATAGCTTAGTTTTCATTTAGTTCCCATTTAGTTTTAGTCATCATAGCTTAGTTTTCATTTAGTTCCCATTTAGTTTTCGTCAGTGAAAAAAGGTAGTCGACGAACATTTTTCGTCATAGACGTCAAAGACACTGGTGGTTCTCAAACTTTTTCATGTCCCACCTCTTCAACATTGCCTTCCCTAGCTAACCCTTTTCACTGTCTTTTAATTAAGCAATATTACACGAGAGGGTCTTGTTTAACTTCAGTGATGCTTGCGGAACTCGACTTCGTCTCGTTCCCCTACCGCATCACTGTCGTGGCAATAATCACGTTAAACAACACCCTCGAGTGTAATATTGCAATTCTACAACAGTTACCCTTAACACTTTTTTTTAATGACAGATGTAGTCACTACGACCACAAATGTCCAAAGAAACTAGCTAGGCTAGCCACCGAGTTTGCTAGCGCTCTGGGAAAACAGAGCGGCTGAATTCTTTGTTTTGATTAGGTGGTGAACAGTGCTGGTTTGATCAACGGCTAGAAACCGTTTCAACCAATCAGATTGCTTCCTCTTAACGACCTGTTGTAGAATGTTTTTTAGCTTCTAGTGATTATTTCTTTTTTCTATTAAAGTTTATTTGTGTTGTTCTCTGTAAAGACCCCCCATGTAAAGCGTCTTTGGGTACTCAGAAAAGCGCTATATAAGTGTGAGATATTATTATTATTATGTCAAGGACCCCACAAATTGACACTAATTAGCCCCGTGGACCCCCACTAGAAAATATATGCCAAGGACGAGAAGATTTGTACGGCTCTGGCAGTGATTTTCACCAACTTCATTTCAAGGAACAAACAAGGGACTAAATTATTTTTGCTCCTATGCCACCAAAATGTGGAACGCCCTACCAACAGTAAACTCTGAGAGTGTGAGTGTATAAATGTACAATCTCAGAGTTGCAGAGAGTGGGAAAATACATCTGAAGTAGATGCTCTTTTATAAATCCTTTAGTGTTGGGAGTGCACTTTGTTTGGATCACGTGTGTGATTTACGGGCATATATTCTTCTCTGGAAGTCATGGTATCATTCATAGGTTGGCGTAACAACGCAGTGCCAACAAGTACTGCTACTAACGAATGTCTATTACAACCCATTATTGACCTTATACCAACCATGAAACATACCTTAGTTAAGTCACCAACAACAGCCAATAACATTGAAACCTATCTTAATTACGTCACCACCAACAGCCAATTAGGGATCACCGAGGACAGGCATACATATACCATACATATACCAGCCGACCACAGTACTTGCACGCTCTGCTTGCGCAAGAAACAATAAATCATGTAATTTGGCGGTCATTGGCGGTCAGTGCGTTTAAGTTTGGAGACCCCGTGGTCACCGTTCCCTTATGTTTTACTACAGTGTGTCTATGGTTTCATCACGGCAGCATAATGTACCCATCTGCTAAGTACCATTAAGTCCTGCAAGGAGTAGAAAGTCATAGTTTCACTTTAATGGCGTTATCTTTAATGTGCTTCATTACTTAGTCTAGTGTAATTTATGATGATGTTTCAGTTGGGGTTAATTGAGCGTCCAATCCGGCGGCAGGTACATGCTGTCACCTGACCTCGCATTAACGAGCCGTACATCATTCATTAATGTTAGCTGTCTCTCCCCTCCCTTTCCCCCCCCTCTCTCTCTCTCGCTCTCTCTCTCCCTCCCCCCCCCTCTCTCTCTCTCTCTCTCTCCCCCCTCTCTCTCTCCCTCTCCCCCCTCTCTCTCTGTCTCTCTCTCACTCTCTCTAAAGCAAACCCTGTATCTTGAATATTAATTTCTTATATTATATATTATTATATATTATTTCCTATAAACAGGTTTAATGTTTGTCTTTAGTTCAATGTTTGTTTTTTAAACACCATTGACAATGAAGGGAACATTTACGTCATAATGTCCCTCATTACGTCATATTGTTAATGGCATTTAATGTTTGCTGTTGGCACTGTTTTACATCACCATTACATCACCTAATCAACACAACTTAGACTTGGCCCCTCATTTCACACGGGTGTTATTTTTTTCATAAACTAGAGCGGTGCCCGTGTTGTGACGTCAGAACAGGCCAGATCCATATAATATATGGATGTCCATATATGGAGATATAATAGGGGTAATCAGGTCCAGAGCTCGGGCAGAGGCTATTTTGTGCTGGTTCTGGACAACCGTGGGTCCGACGGACTCGAAACCGGGCACTGCACTCCCTGTGGCGATGTGGAACCAGTCACCAGTGTTGTCCAAGACGAAAACTTTTCGTAGACTACCTTTTTTCACTGACGAAGACTAAATGGAAACTAAATGAAAACTATAAGCTATGATGACTAAAACTAAGACTATAAATATACTGACAATTTCGTCAACAAATAAAAACTAGACTAAAATGTTAAGAAGGGACTAGTGGACAAGAGATCCAGTCATTTTACAATTAGTTGCATGCTGAAAATAGTTTAGTTTTAGTCAACTAAATATCATGAGATTTAAGTCGAATAAAAACGTAGATCGTCTAATACTAAAACAATCCATGTGACTAAAATGTGACTAAAACTATTCAAGAGATGATGACTAAAACTAAAATCTGCTGCGAAAAACAACACTGTGTGGAACGCGTGTGTCGAATTTGAAGTCGGTGGGGCTTCTCGAGTTACGTGGAGTACAGACAGGGACACGGTGCATTTTCCCTCCATCATTCTCTACCTCCCTCTGTCTCTCATCCCTCCATCATTCTCTACCTCCCTCTGTCTCTCATCCCTCCATCATTCTATACCTCCCTCTGTCTCTCATCCCTCCATCATTCTATACCTCCCTCTGTCTCTCATCCCTCCATCATTCTCTACCTCCCTCTGTCTCTCATCCCTCCATCATTCTATACCTCCCTCTGTCTCTCATCCCTCCATCATTCTATACCTCCCTCTGTCTCTCATCCCTCCATCATTCTATACCTCCCTCTGTCTCTCATCCCTCCATCATTCTCTACCTCCCTCTGTCTCTCATCCCTCCATCATTCTCTACCTCCCTCTGTCTCTCACCCGTCGCTCTGCTCGTTTACAGAGGAGAAAACATCGACCACCCAGCGACTTACAGGCTGGTACCCAGCGTGCACGTACGTGCACACACACACACACACACACACACACACACACACACACACACACACACACACACACACACACACACACACACACACACACACACACACACACACACACACACACACACACACACACACACACACACACACACACACACACACACACACACACGCTCTCTCTCTCTCTCTCTCTCTCTCTTATCATAATGATCATCATCTTCTCCACACCACTCTCATCATCAAGGTTTGATTACTCATGTCTGGAGACAGCTGGGAGAGTATAACACACTGATGAGGAGAGGAGAGGAGAGGAGAGGAGAGGAGAGGAGAGGAGAGGAGAGGAGAGGAGGTGCAGATTAGTCAATCATCTAAACGGCACACAGCTGGAGGGAAGCCGGGCGGGGGATATGTGTCACATACGTCAGTGGTTCCCAAACCTTTTCATGTCAAGGACCCCCAAATTGACACTAATTAGCCCACGGACCCCCATTTGAAGAGATAATGCCAGGGACCCCCATTAAAGAAGATTTGTACGGTTATAGCAGTGATTCTCAATTTCAAGGACCCCCCAGTTTCACATGCACGTTAGTCTACGGACCCCCCCCTCCCCCCCCTTTAATGGCATTTCTATCTCTGAGACCCCAATTTATATTGTAAAATCAATATCATTGTAACTATGATAATCAAATTGAAATTAATAATTCCGTAAAGCCATAATTAGCCACTTATACGACCACACATGTCCCATCATGCAACCTGCTAGCCTAGCCGCCACTCTGCCGGCTCTGATCTTCATGCGAATGTCAGTCTCATCAGCACAGCTGATCCTTTATGTTCTGATTAGGTGTGCTCGCCTGAAGCACAGGCAGACGGCCATCTCAACCAATCAGACTGCTTCCTACAATGGGGCATTACTCCAAAAGATAGGCCTATTACCTACCTTACAAGGCAGAAAGAGAGAGAGAGAGAGAGAGAGAGAGAGAATTAGAGTATTGCAGAAAACAGAGGGATGGAGAGAAAAGGAGGAAGAAAAAGAAATAGCTTTCCCCACCCCTTATTCTTCAGCAATCTCACTTCTAGACTGCTCTCTCTCTCTCTCTCTCTCTCTCTCTCTGCAGTTCATTTTCAGGTCTATTTTACAGCTCAATGGAACCCAGCAGTTAATAACACACATGCACACTCACATGCACGCGCACACGGGTATATAGAGAGCTTTTACCATGAGGTGAGTTGACTGCAGATTATATAGTGTGTGTGCGTGTGCATGTGCGGGTGTGCGTTTGTGTGCACGTGTTCTCCAGAAGGAGGTGTGAGGCGTTGTGTGATTTATGATCTCACTAAAAGCCTTGATTCAAGGAAGCCTTGATCCTTCCTGAAAATAGCAGATCTACAAGCTCTCATTTGTACATCTGCTATTCTGGATGTGTGATACGGTGCAGGTCTTCATTAGTGCTGTTCACTCTTGAGTCTACTATTGAGTCTATTAATATGTAATGTATGTAACGATTCACTCAACTCAATGTATACGATTCGAAACACCGTATTAGGTTCACAATATAATTTTTCCACATGTCTTTTTCAGAGTGTAACACCCGAGCGCAACCCAAATTCTCTGGTCTGGAAATGGGAGTCTCAGCCGCGACCCACCCATCTAGACCAGAAAACTAACACGTTAGCTCAGGCTATCCCAGGGTCACAAGTGACGTTGTTGATATGAAATACTCACACTGTGCATGCTCAAAGGGACGCATTCAGTGCTTTTTTTCTGATTACAGTGATTCATAGAACCGTAGTTACATACGTAACTTTTAGTGAGATAGAATCGTAGAACCGTAGTTACATATACATAACTTTCGTTCTGACACTTTTCCGTGCTAAGGACCCCCACATTGATTGTATTTGCACTCTCCTCTCCTGTATTCTCTCCGTTCTGTTGCTTTGTTTTCTATTTTTGTCTTTGTTTCATTCTTGTTCTTGTTGGGTCCTTTGTGCACTCAGTGCGTGTTCGCGTGTGTGTGCATTATACCAGTAAGAGGCCCTGGGGGAATTTGCTGCTCACAGGTGTGTGACTGACCACACACGCACGCACAGCTGTTTCCAGCGTCTGAGCACAAAGAATAGTTTAATCAAAACATTCACAACACAAAGAACAGAGAGAGAGGGGGGGGGGGGGGGTAAAGAAAGAGTGAATTCTACAACCACTGGGAAATTAGATCCTGTTGCGAATGCCACACGCATGCACGCACACACAGAATGACACACACGCACCGACGCACGCACACACACATACATGCACGCACATGCACACACACACACACCCACACACACGTATGAGCACTGTGCACAAATGCTACACACACACACACACACGTACGAGCACTGTGCACAAATGCTATTTTCTTCACAATCACATGCACGGTTGGCTGACCAGTACAACCACAGTTCTGGTGTACTGGTGTGTTTATTAATAAGGTCATGAAATCATGTGTAAAGACGCATCAAGTCACCGTTGACTGCAAATGGAATGTCAAATCTTTTGCAGCCCTAATGGAGTAATGTAGGGGAATCAGTTTCACCCTCCTAGTCTTGTGTAGCCAGATAACTACCGGTATATATATTATACTATATATGAAAAACATCTCAAATGTATCTCCTCCCAGGATCTTTGATCAAAATGCACTAAAACTTCTACACGTGAACTTTGGACCTATACGGACAAAAAAGTAAACTCGGTCATTTTGAGCAGTCCGAAAAATGCTTATACCTGATTTTCTGCCTGGATTTGTGAGCAATATGCTTGAAACGTCCTACACACAATATATGGTCCATTAACTGAAATCCCGGTTGAAGAGAAGTTTGTACGTGAAAACGTGAACAGCTAAACCACTGTAGAAATGGATAATGACATGCCCAAAATGAGGACACATATACTTCAGTTCAGTCAGTAGAGCTCTTGCCCTTGGACCACAAGGTTATTGGTTCAAATCCGGGTACTGACAACTCAGCAGTCTTATTTGTGCATATTGTTCTTATTGCGTATTGTCTTCTTTCTTGGTCCCGCCTTATCGCTGCTTGCAGCTATATTTTTATGTCTTGTTTTGACTGTTCAAAGAATCAAAACTCAACTTTACCAGGCGATTGCAGAGTCTGCAGTGCTAAAACTGTTAACAGCCACACCGGACAGACCGGAGCAAATACGCCTGTACTCGTAACGTGCGCCAGTAAGCAGCCCAGTTTAAACACTCTATTTCCTGCCTGCGATGTGAAGGGACCTTCACAATCAAGCGTCTTCCTTTACCTCCCAATGAACAACATTTTATTATCCACAGGAAATCTAGTTTTAGTCGCGGTAACTTAACAGCGTGTGGTAGAGAGAGAGAGAGAGTTTACAGTTTACTACCACGCATCGGAGCGGCCAGCCGGGCGGGCCCTTCCCCCCCGCGGGCCCCGAGGCAACTGCATCTGCTGCTTCTACTACATCTCCTTCTACTACATCTCCGCGCCTGTATTTTACTCATGATCAGAGCTTCCGTTGCTCCAGACTGTATGATGGAAGCATTTGAAATAGCAGGAGGCAACAGTCTGGCCACGCGAGACTACCACCCCCTAGGCCAGTAGTTTTCAACCCTTTTCATACCAAGGCCCATTATTTATTCAGTATTTGAGCCACGGACCACCTGATGACATTTAGCCTCTCAAACCCAAAACTATAGAATATTTTGTTGTTGTTGGATACGATTTTATCCACAATTCCATGCTAATTGTGTACATTCTCTAATTGCCACACATTCACTGTGAATGAGCGATACTCTTAACTTGAAAGCCGGAAACCGCTGAGTCAAGTAAAATCTGCTAATTAACATGTGCCGCGATTGTCATTTAATCCACCCAAAACACACTTTTGATAAGCGAAATACTATCGTTTAGATACATCAGACGCAAACCAAGCTTGTTTTTGGTCAAAAAATTGATTCTGAGATATTTACATTCTAAGTTGCTGTGTTCCCATAGCAAGCATAAGCCAGCGGCATTTTTCATTTCCGGTTTGTACCGGATCCTTTCACCGGATTGAAATGGGAGTGTTTTGAGGGGAAACACAGCAACGTGTATTCAGACAGAGTAGTAGCCTACATAGTGTGTAGTGTATTTAGACAGCAGTAAATAGTGTGTAGTGTATTCAGACAGTAGTAAATAGTGTGTAGTGTATTTAGACAGCAGTAAATAGTGTGTAGTGTATTCAGACAGAGTAGTACATAGTGTGTAGTGTAGCAAATAGTGTGTAGTGTATTTAGACAGAGTAGCAAATAGTGTGTACTAGTGTACCTTTGACATTGAGGTCGGGGCAGATGGAGACCCAGTATTTCAGTATATTTTAGACAGAGTAGTACATAGTGTGTAGTGTATTTAGACAGTAGTAAATAGTGTGTAGTGTATTTAGACAGTAGTAAATAGTGTGTAGTGTATTTAGACAGTAGTAAATAGTGTGTAGTGTATTTAGACAGTAGTAAATAGTGTGTAGTGTATTTAGACAGTAGTAAATAGTGTGTAGTGTATTTAGACAGTAGTAAATAGTGTGTAGTGTATTTAGACAGTAGTAAATAGTGTGTAGTGTATTTAGACAGTAGTAAATAGTGTATAGTGTATTTAGACAGTAGTAAATAGTGTGTACTGTATTTAGACAGTAGTAAATAGTGTATAGTGTATTTAGACAGTAGTAAATAGTGTGTAGTGTATTTAGACAGAGTAGTAAATAGTGTGTACTAGTGTACCTTTGACGTTGAGGTCAGCGTAGTTGGAGACCCCCGATCCCCCGTCCGATCGGATGACGCAGCGGTAGCGACTGTTGCTGCGCGTCGACGTGTCGCCCACGCTGACCGTGGCAGAGAAACGCCGATGGTTGACCACCCTGGTGACCATGAGAGCCGTGTCCTTACCGTCCCACTGCTGGAGAGGACGACATGGAGGGGAGGAGGAGAAGGGAGGGATGTTGAACGTTAACTCTGAACAGTAGATCTGCTTTTGGCTTCTGTGGCCCTAATACATGGAATGATCTGCAAACGACTGCAAATTGACCACATTGGTACCCCTGAGTCGTTTTAAAACCTTTTTAGATTGTTTTGAATTTAACTTAGCTTCTATTTTTTACCTATGCAATTCACATGTATATCTTTTGTTTTCCTTTTCCTGATCTTCTGATGTATTGTGACAGAAAAGCAGCACTCTTTTCAGCGGAGAAGAAAAGACAGAAATAGTGACTGTAGTCTGCAAGTGCTGTGTGTGCATCAGCGACAAGGAGGAGGTCTTACGCCAAAATAGAAGAGGGAATTTTAAGTGGCCAACTTGAAAAGAGAGGGGGGGGGGACGACAAAGAAAGGAAAACAGTTATAATGGTTTCATCTAGCATCAGTATCATAATGACTCAAATATTAAATAATCTGCATATCAGCACCCCCACCACCTCAGGACATTGTGGTACTGCAGCTAAAACTGCTTTCAATGTTCAGAAAGAAATGACAAGGCCTGGTTATATCAGTGTGGTGATTGAGGCTCAAAGCATTAGAAACTAGAACTGCACTCTGTCGAGTGCATACTTGCTTGTTGCACATCGGACATATATCCATATATGGTCATGCCTGGGGTGACCAACCAACCAACCAAACAACACACTGATGGGAAATGCACGATTCCATAGTGAGAACTGCAGCATTCTAATGTACTTCCTTATTGCTGCGAGGCCGAAACATGGCTTTCTCCTCCTGTCCAAAGCAGGCGTGACAGCTTTTAATACTCCATAACGTCTGTGTGTAATGAGTTCAGTGCAGGGTTTTAATACTCCACACCGTGTGTGTGTGTAATGAGATCAGTCAGAAGCGTTTTGGTTGGATGGGCTCGGCAGCAGGTCTGAAGTGAGAAGCGTTTTGGTTGGATGGGCTCAGGCAGCAGGTCTGAAGTGGGAAACACACTTTAAAGTAGCTATACCGGTATAAGCAATAATATGTCAAAATGTTAATGATTGTTTTTTAGTTTTTTTGGTATTCAGACAGCCAGCAATGAGTGTTTGTCCACTGTGGACACAGTGAGGTCTGTGTGTCCCCACTGTGGACACAGTGAGGTCTGTGTGTCCCCACTGTGGAGACAGTGAGGTCTGTGTGTGTCCACTGTGGACGCAGTGAGGTATGTGTGTCCCCACTGTGGACACAGTGAGGTCTGTGTGTCCCCACTGTGGACACAGTGAGGTCTGTGTGTCCCCACTGTGGAGACAGTGAGGTCTGTGTGTCCACTGTGGACGCAGTGAGGTCTGTATGTGTCCACTGTGGACACAGTGAGGTCTGTGTGTGTCCACTGTGGACGCAGTGAGGTCTGTGTGTCCCCACTGTGGACACAGTGAGGTCTGTATGTGTCCAGTGGACACAGTGAGGTCTGTGTGTGTCCACTGTGGACACAGTGAGGTCTGTGTGTCCCCACTGTGGACACAGTGAGGTCTGTATGTGTCTACTGTGGACACAGTGAGGTCTGTATGTGTCCACTGTGGACACAGTGAGGTCTGTGTGTGTCGACTGTGGACACAGTGAGGTCTGTATGTGTCCACTGTGGACACAGTGAGGTCTGTGTGTGTCGACTGTGGACACAGTGAGGTCTGTATGTGTCCACTGTGGACACAGTGAGGACTGTGTGTGTCGACTGTGGACACAGTGAGGACTGTGTGTGTCGACTGTGGACACAGTGAGGACTGTGTGTGTCGACTGTGGACACAGTGAGGACTGTGTGTGTCGACTGTGGACACAGTGAGGTCTGTGTGTGTCGACTGTGGACACAGTGAGGTCTGTGTTTGTGATGATCTGCAGATCTTTCCCTGCTCTGATTAACGGTGTGAGGATCGAGGGAAGGCATTGTTTTGTTCTCTTTGTTAAACAAAGAAAGCTTGGGAGCTTGTGCTGAGACGGTCTCTGGGAGAGAGAAGAAACAGTTTGGTACAAAAATATTCCCAGATCTAATCTACGGCAGCATGTCTCCCCTGACACGCACGCACGCACATTTATATTACTATACTTGTGAGGACATTGGTTTTATGCATTCTACTTTATTTTATTTTTCATTTCAATTTTTTGCATTTTCTACTCCAATCTTAATGCCAAAAAATCGCCCAATCCCCAAGGCGTACATCAGTTAATGTCGGTATAAATCACCTCAGTATAAACAAAACATAACTCCAATCCCATGCCCTTATGTTGTGTTCACACTGGCGCACGCACGTGTGCACACACACACACACACACACACACACACACACGTTCGCTTGCTCGCACGCACGCACACTCAGTAAAAGCAGAGATGGAGTTATTGGGGTGAAACAGTACAAGTTCTAATCAAGGCACAGCTGGTGTGTGTGTGTGTGTGTGTGTGTGTGTGTGTGTGTGTGTGTGTCTGCATTTGATGAAAAGTAACAGTTCTGAACTTACAAGGCTTACACCTGACAAAGACAAATTATAACCAGCAGTGGTTCTCAACCAGTGGTCCGGGGACCACCAGCGTTCCTTGAGGAGGTTCCAGGTGGTCCCCAGCTAAATGATGATGGAGAGAGTTGGCAACCAAATGGACGCTTATAGATCTCCAACTCTTTGAGAGTGTAAAATGGTTTCTACACAACAATGGAAGTCTACACAATCAGAGAATGTAGAAGAAGAATTGTTATTTTGATCAATATTGGCCTGTTATCTCTCCTATCCTACCACATCAATACAATGCAATTAAAGTATTGGGTCTGAGAGGCTAAATGTCATCACATGGTGGTCCGTGGCTCAAATGCCAAACATTGCTCCTATGGCTGGAACTATTCCATTGAGATATAATGAGCACTTCCGCATTCCATTGTTACAATGAGAGTCAACTGGAGTGTCATTATTCTCTTACGTGTTACCACAGACAGTATCTTATGTCGTGTTAACCATAGTTACTTGCAGCCATAGCTTGTCGTGTTGAGTCAGTATCTTATGTCGTGTTACCATAGACAGTATCTTATGTCGTGTTATCATAGACAGTATTTTATGTCGTGTTATCATAGACAGTATCTTATGTCGTGTTATCATAGACAGTATCTTATGTCGTGTTACCATAGACAGTATCTTATGTCGTGTTATCATAGACAGTATTTTATGTCGTGTTATCATAGACAGTATCTTATGTCGTGTTATCATAGACAGTATCTTATGTCGTGTTACCATAGACAGTATCTTATGTCGTGTTATCATAGACAGTATTTTATGTCGTGTTATCATAGACAGTATCTTATGTCGTGTTATCATAGACAGTATCTTATGTCGTGTTACCATAGACAGTATTTTATGTCGTGTTATCATAGACAGTATTTTATGTCGTGTTATCATAGACAGTATCTTATGTCGTGTTACCATAGACAGTATCTTATGTCGTGTTACCATAGACAGTATCTTATGTCGTGTTACCATAGACAGTATCTTATGTCGTGTTATCATAGACAGTATCTTATGTCGTGTTACCATAGACAGTATTTTATGTCGTGTTATCATAGACAGTATCTTATGTCGTGTTACCATAGACAGTATCTTATGTCGTGTTATCATAGACAGTATTTTATGTCGTGTTATCATAGACAGTATCTTATGTCGTGTTATCATAGACAGTATCTTATGTCGTGTTACCATAGACAGTATTTTATGTCGTGTTATCATAGACAGTATCTTATGTCGTGTTACCATAGACAGTATCTTATGTTGTGTTATCATAGACAGTATCTTATGTCGTGTTATCATAGACAGTATTTTATGTCGTGTTACCATAGACAGTATCTTATGTCGTGTTACCATAGACAGTATCTTATGTCGTGTTATCATAGACAGTATCTTATGTCGTGTTACCATAGACAGTATCTTATGTCGTGTTACCATAGACAGTATCTTATGTCGTGTTATCATAGACAGTATCTTATGTCGTGTTACCATAGACAGTATCTTATGTCGTGTTATCATAGACAGTATCTTATGTCGTGTTACCATAGACAGTATCTTATGTCGTGTTGTCATAGACAGTATCTTATGTCGTGTTACCATAGACAGTATCTTATGTCGTGTTATCCATAGTTACCTGCAGCCATAGCTTGTCGTGTTGGGACCACTTCCCTCCGGCCGTGCACTGGAACGTAGCGTTCTGTCCAACGTTCACCTCCACGTTCTGGAGCCGCAGGAAGTGAGGTGCTTTCCCTGTCGCACGCACACACGCACGCACGCACGCACGCACGCACGCACGCACGCACGCACACACACACACACACACACACACACACACACACACACACACACACACACACACACACACACACACACACACACACACACACACACACACACACACACACACACACACACACACACACACACACACACACACACACACACACACACACACACACACGCACACACAGCAGGAATCAGTACTTCAGAATGGTAAATAAAAAAACTAGGTTTTCTTTGCACTTTTTAACCACTTTTTCTCCCCAATTTAGTCACTATATGCCAATTAATTCCTCCCTTCACACGTTGCTGTGTGTCCTCATCACAGCTGCTAAATCGTACAGACTCACCTAGGGCATTAAGCATTTACTAGTCGACTAATTGACTAGTAAATCCACTAGTCAACCGTGTTGGTACTAGTTGACTAGTTGATAAGAAAAAGCATGTTTTTATTTTGTAGGCCTCAAGATCAGGTAGATTATAGTTATAGTCACCAACAGTTTTTAAATGTACAAATACCAGTATTTATTTAAAAACTTGACTAGTCGACTAGTAAACTAGGCAACTAGTCAACTAGTAAAAATGACTAGAAGTGAATGCCCTAATGCCTAGACTCACCTGCCTGTGAGGAGCCCCCACCGGGAGGGCTTAGAGCCTACATACAGAGCCAATTGTGTTTGTATATGAAGAGATGCAGTGTGGTGGATTAGAACTCTGTGGTCCTTCATGTAAATGCACCAAATTAAAACATAAAAAATCCCATAGAGCTCATATGTCTAAGGCTAAACTAGCAAGTATCTATCCTGACGTAAGTCCTACCTGTGACAAGTGCAAGAGCGGTGATGCAACTTTGTTCCATCAGTATTGGATGTGTCCAAAATTACAACCATTTTGGGGGAGTGTGTTCAAGACTCTGTCCAACATTTTGCATCAAAATCTAGACCCGGATCCCTTAATGGCTCTCCTTAGCACTGCTGGAAGGGATGACCTTCCTTTAACACGCATAGAGTGTCGTATGGTCGACTTTGCCTTATTGCTAGCTAGGCGTGCCATTCTGCTCAAGTGGAAGGATGCTGCCCCGCCCGTGCTCCGTCAGTGGCTTCGTGATATAATGTCCTGTCTCGAGTTGGAGATGTTAAGATTTTCAATTGCCGGCTCTGGAAAAAAGTTTTATAAAACATGGGGTCCGTTTATGACATTCTACCATGACACACAAACGGTATAGTGTGCCGTGCCTTTTACAAAACCTGGGGTCCGATTATGACACTCTACCACGACACACAAACGGTATAGTGCGCCGTGCCTATGCCTCGGCCACACCAGCCACAAAATGAAACAAATTCCGCTCTGCTATTTAAAATCTGCTTTACTATTTATTATCTACTTTCTATTTAATTTATTATTTTTTGTAACTATATGCATGTATTAAGTATTCTGTATTCTGTATTCTGTGTATGTGTATATAGATTATGTATTCTTCGACTATCCTTGGGAGTGTGGGTGGGGGGTGGGTGGGATAGGGGATGGAGCTTTATTTATTGTTATCTTTCATATTTGATATGTCTGTCTAATGCTTACCCCTGGGTCTGTCACAAAAACTAAAATAAAAAGATTTTGAAAAGAAAAAGAAAACATAAAAATAAAGACTGTTCACAAGTCACACATGGGTGTGTGTAACTTAAATGTTAAATGAGTATCAAGCTGGCACACACACACACACACACACACACACACAGTGTACTCACTACAGGGGTGGGCTAGGACTCGTATGTCGTCGATGGCGATGAACCCTGAATGACCTTGAACTGAAACAGCTTCAAATATGACCTGAGAGAGAGAGAGAGAGAGAGAGAGAAAGAGACATTCACTTTACATTACCTAGAGAGAGAGAGCGAGAGACATTCACTTTACATTACCGAGAGAGAGAGAGAGAGAGAGAGAGAGAGAGAGAGAGAGAGAGAGAGAGAGAGAGAGAGAGAGAGAGAGAGAGAGAGAGAGAGAGAGAGAGAGTTTGTATAAGGTCAATAACGGGTCTAAAGGATTTAGAACAGCAGTTTTAATCAGGGCCGGATTAACCATCTTGCCCCCACACGTCTCATACATTTTAGTAACAACAGTAGCCTACTGCACTTTTGTTTGTGGATTTTGAAATAAAAATTAAATCATATTCTGTTTGCATACATATAATGTATTGTACTGGGTTCGATCCAGGTTCAGGATATGTTACACATTAGACTAGCTCTGGTCCATAGCCCTAATGCTTTGATTCTGCCCTGCATTAATGCAGGGCAGAATCAAAGCATTAGGGGTACTAGAATGGGGCATTGGCCTACTTGGAACGATGCAAGTTGGAAATCTCTCTTTTATCTCTCGTTCTGGACAACTGTGGGTCCGACCGACTCGACACCGGGCACTGCTGTGGTGTGGAACGCGATAGATAGATAGATAGATAGATAGATAGATAGATAGATAGATAGATAGATAGATAGATAGATAGATAGTGAGGCAATACAATATAGGCCTATAGCAGTTGGCTGTGCTGTGCCAACTGCTGCTAAAAATGTTATAAGACGTATATGCCTATTCTTTATTGTGTTCTATTGTGTTCGGGGTCGGTCGCGCCCGCGCTATGGGGGGGAACTAAAAATGATCTGCACAGGGGCACTCATGGGGGTTAATGCGGCCCTGGTTGTAATAGACATTAGTTAGTAGCAGTACACTCTGCTTGCGCACAAGTAGGCCATGTATGGCCTACTTGTGTGAAAGACACAAGTTGGCACCTTGACAGAGTGCATTTCTAGTTGGCTATATAAAATGAATCTGCTATGAGATGAGAGGTTGGCTATAAGATGCATGATGCATGTGTGTGTGTGTGTGTGTGTGTGTGTGTGTGTGTGTGTGTGTGTGTGTGTGTGTGTGTGTGTGTGTGTGTGTGTGTGTGTGTGTGTGTGTGTGCGTGCGTGCGTGCGTGTATGAGTGCGTGCGTGCATGTGTGTGCGTGTATGAGTGCGTGTGTACATGAGTGCGTGTGTGTGCTTGCAAGTTACCTGGTAGGAGTTTGGCCAGAAGGTGGAGATAGCGAGCTCAGCTTTGACCCAACCCTCGGTCACTGTGTTTGATGTGTTCCACACTGGATTCCCCTGAGCCCCTCCATTAACCTGGACACACGTATCTATTATTACACTGTACTGGGACCCTCCATTCACCTGGATACACATTTATTTATTATTACACTGTACTGGGATCCTCCATTCACCGGGATACACATTTATTTATCATATCACTGACTCAAGAACTGCCTGGTCTTTGGCCCTCACATGCTCTGATAGGCGTGCTGGTGTAGGAGTGCATAAACAATATATATGGCCAGCAAACATCCCTTTACCTACCAACGATTCTCATGCATTTAGACAACAACAGGGGTCGTACCTTTATGTAGACGTTGAGCGTTCCAGGGCTGGACCCGTCGCGGCTGGACAGGCTGTAGAGGAAGTCCACGCAGTGAGTATCGTTCTCCTTCAGCATGGGCATGAGGAGATGAGCCTTCTGGGAGGACGCTCTGCCTGAAGAGTTGACCAGCATGAAGGAACCTGGCAACACAAACACACACAGACAGCATGAAGGAACCTGGCAACACAAACACACACAGACAGCATGAAGGAACCTGGCAACACACACATTTGTGGTAAATGGTGCAGTTATATAGCGCCTTTATCCAAGAGATAAATACAGAGATTGTGCATTACATTCACCCATTCATTCATTCACAGACCAATGCCGGAGGAAACCATTGAGGCACCAACCTGCACGTCGGGAGCAAATAGGGGTTCAGAGTCTTGCTCAAGGACACTTCAACACTAACTCTGGGGGAGCCCGGTTGTGTAGAAAACCCCACCACTCTTTAGCTGAGAGTGGTGGTGTGTGGGTTTTTTTTAATCCTTTTTAGTATTTAATTTGTTCATGTTTGTTTATAGTTTGATAAGCAAAACGAAGGTACAAACTAATTTAGGCATAACAATTCGGTCTGATTATGCCTTTGGTTTATTTGCACTACTGACTGTTACCCGTTTCCTTTATTGTCAGTTAAAATCATCATTCATCATCACACACCATTGTCATGCCTTAAACTGAGAATATTGAACTGCCTTGTCTGTGGCCCTCACACGCTCTGATAGGCGTTCTGGTGTAGGAGTGATCATACATTATAGCCAGCAGCCTCCCTTCACCAGTTGGAATACTTTTCACCGGGTTTGAACTGGGAACCTGGCGGTTACAGGTGACAGTAAGCTAATTGTGCTAATAACCAGGCACACGGAGCCCCCTCTCTCATAGGATGACTTCACCACCACAGGCTGAATGCCATACACATCCACCCGATGGTTCAAAGAGCGATGGTCGATTAAACCCACGGGGCCGACCCTCCTAATGGGGGATGCCAACCTAACTGTAAGCTATCTGTGCTAATTACACAGATCGGTAACATGTCATTTTTAACCCACAGCATGGATTAGTTTTAACCCGCCACGCATGCTTTTTAACCCGCAGCACGGGTGAGTCATGCTGACAGCTACATTGTTGTTGTTAGTTTTTAGTTTAGTTAAGTGTGCAGAGTTTAAATTTTACACATGTTGGGATTCTGCGAACGGATATTGCTACAGTTAGAGGCATTACTGTGCAGAAAACCCCCGCTCCGGTGGTGAGCTGACCACCGGAGCTGAAATAACGTTGAGCGGTAGTGAGTAAAAACAGAGAGAAGGGCTGTGGCGGTGGTTTGCTCTTCACCGCGGCTCGTGACGTCATGTTGTAGTCACCCCACCACCGAAAATCCAGACTATGTATGAGTACGCAGGCACTTGAAAGAGTGACCTGAGATGCTACAAACACGTGTGTTTAATTTGGCCATGTTCTCTCTCTCGCCTGTTGCGTAGAGCACGCTTGCTTTTGAGAGAGAGAGAGAGAGCTTGCGCGCACCACCACAACACACATCCTTGCGCTGCCATCCTTGCTCTCTCTCACTTGTACAACTTGGCAACCTTTTGGCCCATAAAGAGAGGCACGCAAAAGACATCACAACTTTCCTGGGATCGGGCAAAAGAATGGGTCAAAAAAACAAAAGAAGATGGCAACCAGTCTAAGGTTGTGGACCGGTCTATCATACAGGTGATAACCTTTAATTTGGGGGGAAAAGAGGGGGGGGACAGAGAGCAGAGGGCAGAGAGCACTCCAGCCAGTTCACAAGGTAAGACAATCTATCACTTTATCACTATGTATGACGATGTCCAATTCATAAACAAAGTTACCAACACAACACATAGCCTATGGATACAGTGCCATGGTGCCATGTTTAAAAAATAAAACCGCTACCAGCACAGTTTTATAAAGTGCCATTGAGTGCAAGACAATCTGTGCCGGCTGACTAGGAACTGCCTTTTCTGATGGTGTTTCTCATTGGAGAGATGAAGACAGTTCGCAGACGGGAACAGACTCGAGGCACTGATGCAGAGACTGGAGACAAGAGGGCAGAGAGCACTCCAGCCAGCTCACACGGTAAGACAATCTACCACAGAGACTGATTGGCATGACAAATCTGGCTATTGATGTAACAATGAAGCAAGGGACATAGATGTCTCTTTCTGTATCCAACAATTTCAGCCGGAAGATTCGTCTGTCAAACTCACACCGGAAGTTCAGTGAAATAACATTAGAGTCTGAGAGCCGACTGGACCGATTTTGAACAAACACTATTTCTCAATGATTGAGACCTTTATAAAATACTCGGATCAGGAAAATAAAATTCAAAATATGACATTGTTTTCTGCTGTGTTGCTTTTCGATGCGTTGCGCTGCGACGCGTTATTAGCTATTTTCGGGCGCAACACAGCACTCTTTAGCTAGTGGAGATGTGGTGTAAGGCATGGATTTCTAAACAAATTTGTTCAACGCAAAATACTGTGTTCAAGTTCAGGAGACTTCGGAAAAAAGCAATTATCCTGACCTGAATGCTGCCTTCCGGCATGGCATGGAAAGGAGTGGCATTTGCATCTATGTAAAGGTGTGTGAATGTGTGTGTGTGTGAATGGGTGAATGTAATGCACAATCTATGTAAAAGTGTGTGAATGTTTGATTGATAGATTGATTGAAATATTTATTAACAGTTTGCAGAATTACAGTACATTTCAAGCACAAACTCAAGACAAAGACTGTTAACTGTGAGTGAACGTACAAATAGACATTTCTATATAGTCAAAGAACAGAACAGGAATTCATCATAAAGGAGGTAAAAATGGAAAAGAAACATATACAGTCAGGGGGAAAAGGGGTGGGGCGGTGGGATGTGTATGTGAATGGGTGAATGCAATGCACAATCTATGTAGAGGTGTGTGAATGTGTGTGTGAATGGGTGAATCATGTAATGCACAATCTATGTAAAGCACTTTGGATAAAGGCACTATCTAAATGCACCATTTTTCTTTTTTTTACCAACGTCATGGCTTCCATTGACAATGAATGGTAGACTGCATCGTTTCATCTGCCCCGTGTGAACGCACCATAACAGGGCGTCTGAATTAGATGCAGTGGGGCACATGACAGGGCGTCACGCCTTGGGGTGAGAACGTGTTTTGCACGCGCACGCACGCACGCACACACACACAAAAAGACAGACAGACATTGTAACAGAAATATTATCCATCAGTCTAACCTTGGCTCTGAATGGAACCAATCAACCAGGAGCAGTGACACAATCCACACTGTGTGTGTGTGTGTGTGTGTGTGTGTGTGTGTGTGTGTGTGTTAAAGTAATCTAGAGTGCGTCCCTAAGCAGGTGTCGCCACAGTGAGCAGACCTTGATTACATTTGCTATTCTCACTATTCACACACACACACACACACACACACACACACACACACACACACACACACACACACACACACACACACACACACACACACACACACACACACACACACACACACACACACACACACACACACACACACACGCAATGGTTGACAGATGTGAGGTTAGATGAATTACTGTTACAATTACATAAAGATGAATTGATCTCTGCCGTGTGTGTGTGTGTGTGTGTGTGTGTGTGTGCGATGTAGCATACCACAATCGTTCAATAAAACACTAGAAAGGTGTTCTCCTCGGAGCACAGACAGGCTGGGTTGCCTACCCAGGGACCACAAACTTAGTCATTGACGGTTGCGGTGTTTGGGTCTTCAAAATAAGGGTTGCACGGGAAAAGAAATCCTGGCCGGTACAATTGAATTAATCAGCATTTGTTTGATTTAGAGACAAAGCGCGGTGAAGTTGGTTTCATGTTGGGGGACGTCAGATTATTTTGATTATTTTCCTGTTTTTCCTGTCAATTATCTAATGTAATCCTGGGCGCTACACTTCCTCTGCCAACCTGGGGAGGGCATCGGACTGACCTCATGCTTCCTCCTATGCATGAGGAGTCCAGGCCGCTTCTTTTCACCTGACATGGGGGAGTTTCCCTGGTTGGACGTAGCGCGTGGAAGGAACACGTTATTCCGTCCAGTTCCTTTCCCCTCCATCAGGCGCCCTGGCTGGCAAGGAGGCAGTATAGAGACTAGCATTCTTTAATTTAACCATTATTTAACCAGTAAAAACACATTGAGACTGCGTCTCTTTTTCAAGTGGGAACTGGCCGAGCGGCAGAATACATAATTACACTTTCAACACTACATTGTACTGTACATGTCAAGCTATACAACAGCCAAATACCTCCAGAAGCCTATACAATACATACAACATAATAACCGGGTACAAGACATTTTGCACACAAATACACAAGTACATTTATGGATGGAAACCAAAAAGCAATACATCAATTTACAATTTACAATTTAGGCATTTAGCAGACGCTCTTAATCCAGAGCGACTTACATTAAGCAAGAACAAAAGCATGGGAATACATCACATAAAAACATTCATCATGAAACATGCGTAAGCTAAGAAAGTAACAGTGGAATATCTATATAATGAAACTTATACGTATAAACTATACATATATACTACTATGCTATACATATGTACTATGGCGTGCTATGACTATATACAATGCAATTCTAGTGCTGTCTACATAACATGCTATAAGTTTTAAATGCTATCTAAGTCTACAGAAGTGCTATCTAGGGTAGAGTAAGTGCTATGGGCCATGATGGAGTCTGAAAAGGTGGGTTTTCAGACTACGGCGGAAGATTGGGAGTGATGCTGCAGTTCTGACTGCCATGGGAAGTGCATTCCACAGTTTTGGAGCCAGAAGGGAGAAGAGTTTGGGACGTGTGGAGCGTTGTCCCGGCGTTTTTAGTGAGGGTACTTCCAGCTTCCCTGCGTTAGCTGATCTGAGTGCGCGGGAGGGTTTGTAGGGTTCAATCATACTTGCAAGATATGGGGGAGCCATACCTTTGGTTGCTTTGAATGCCAGCATCAGAGTTTTGTATTCTGTGCGGGCAGCGACCGGGAGCCAGTGGAGGGAGCGGAGCAGGGGGGGAGACATGTGAGAATTTTGGCTGGTTGAAGACCAAGCGAGCTGCGGCATTTTGGATCAGCTGGAGAGGCTTAAGTGCACATGCTGGTAGGCCAGTAAGGAGGGAGTTACAATAGTCAAGTTTTGACAAGACTGTTGTCTGGATTAGGAGCTGGGCTGATTCCTGGGTGAGGAACGGTCTAATTCGTCGTATGTTATAGAGTGTGAACTAGAAGTGAAAGCCCTATAGTTACCGCCCATGGTAATGGGAGGGAATGCATGTGTTTAAACTTACTGTCAAATAAATGATGCAAGTCTTTACACTTTATTTACATGCCATGACCAGCGTAGTGAATCAGACCAATAGTAAATGTGTAAGTGTTTATGGAGATTTATATGTCTCCTCCTTTATATGTCTCTCCTCTTCTTCTGTACGTCTTGGATATGGAGCTGTACAGTCTGGAACCAGAGGACCATTTCGAATAAACTCCGAAAAAAAAGTTCGGAAACTTAACTTTAGTAATGGCAAGTGCTTGGTATTCAACCCTTGCTTTGAGTTGCTTAGTGGATTGGATGATTTGCACTCTCACACAGTAATAAGGTGGGGGGAAAAAACCTATTGGCCATTTCTACACTTTATTAATTCTATACTCAGTGTCAGGGAACCTCAGTATAGGAACCGCTTGGCACCTCATGCTGGTCATCAAACCTTAGCCACATTTTGCTGTGGGATGGCATATCGGCCATATCCCATTCCTCAACCAGGTTTTGTTGCAAGTCATCCAATGTGGTTCTGTTGGTCACTCTAGCACGTACAGCACGCCCAAGTGTTCAATTGGGTTGAGGTCATCATCTCCACTCCCAAATGCTGGAGGTAGTCTGTGTCGGGGCGAGCGTTGTCATCCTGGAGGATGGCGTTTAGGTCCCAGATTCTGAAGATACAGTATGGGATCGCCGCTGGCTCTAGAATCTCATCCCAATATCTCACTGCATTGAGATTGCCGTCAATGATGACAAATTCAAGTTCTGTCTTGCCTGTGAGAGAGATACTGCTCCATACCATGCCAAGCTATTGTCTGTGAGAGAGATACAGTACTGCCCCATACCAACCAAGATGTTGTGGCTGCGTATGGATCCTCCAGGTGCTACGGAGGATCCATCCACTGAGTATACAAGTAATATGTGTAAAAATGGCCAATATGTTTTTTTCCCCACCTCATTACTGTGTGAGAGTGCAATCCTCCAATCCACTAAGCAACTCATAGCAAAGGGTTGAATGCCAAGTACTTGGCATTTTGGCACATTTCTTGGAGACGCTATACCCAAACGTTTAGCTGTGTTGCTCATTCCACGAACGCCCGATCCTTACAATCTATACCTTGTTGTAAATATGACTAATCAATGATTACATTTATATAAAATACGATACCAATTGGGATTATTAAAGTGGAGAAATAATGGACCAAAGTTACGTTTCCGAACTTTTGTTGCTGAGTTGGACAGTTGAAGAGAACACATTTAAAGAGAGAGAAGACAGACAGACAGAGAGACAGAGAGACAGAGAGAGGAACTCAAATGTGAATCACTGAAGTATAATTAGGTTACATGAAACATGACACACGCATACATGCACGCGCGCACACACACACACACACACACACACACACACACACTGTGTCATCTCTCATTGGTCTTCAGCCCATTTCACTCGTTTAACACGGACAATTCCCCCTGAGGTCCGTATGTCTGTCACACACACAAGATCATTGGACCCCATATGTTCTGTGTCCTGATGGTAATGATGCTGCATGATTTGAGACACGCACGCATGTGTGTGCAAACGACACACACACACACACACACACAGTGTATGTCTGCATGTCTGTCGGTCTGTCTCTCTTTTTCCCAGTCCCTCCAGAAATTATGGTATTATGTGATCACATAGTATCCACAAAAAAAAAGGAAAAAAACACACAAAAAAACAACATGTGGAGACAGTGGGACTCGAGTGATTTAAACCCAATTCTTTTCGCAGGCAGACAATAATATGATACATGTTTACATATAGATACCTCACTTTGGTCACATAGAAAGAATTATTGTTGTGACCGCGTTATGTTATAGACATATTAATTACCTTTAATATTTAAAAGAATACAAAGACAAATACATTCAAGCAAATCTCCACAATTTCAACACATACATTCGCATAAACACCATGAAGCATTCACCATCACAACAATAAGGATTTCTGTCAGCGCTTTTCTGGAGGGACTCTCTCTCTCTCTCTCTCTCTCTCTCTCTCTCTCTCTCTCTCTCTCTCTCTCTCTCTCTCTCTCTCTCTCTCTCTCTCTCTCTCTCTCTCTCTCTCTCTCTCTCTCTCTCTCTCTCTCTCTCTCCACCCCCCCCCCCCCCCCCCCCCCATCAGGCCTTACAATGATCTGATGAATTGCAAATCAATACCTGAAGCGCCATCACGCACGCGCACACACACACACACACACGCACACACACACACACACACACACACACACACACACACACACACACACACACACACACACAGTCTTCCATCTCTCTCTCTCTCTCTCTCATCCTTCTTCCTTTACATTTTTCATTTGTCTCTCTCTCCTCCCTCCATCCCTCTTTCTTTCTTTCTATCGTCCATTTCCTCATCATCGATCCCTCGTTCATTTCTTTATCTCCCTAATCTGATTTAATCTTTCTATACCTCACTCTATCTCTGTCATACTCTCTCTCTCTGTGTGTTTGCAAATGTAGCAGATGGCTGGGGGTCCGCAGCCAAATACAGATAATGCTGGGGGTCCTTGACATGAAAAAGGTTGAGCGCCACTGACACAGAAACATGGGTTTTTCTGAAAACTGTCAGGATTTAGAAGTCATTTGCAGAATCGTTCTCAGGTCTAAATGAGTTAATAAATTCAATCAATCAATCACTGGCACCTCACGCAAACACACACACGCAAACACACACACACACACACACACACACACACACACACACACACACACACACACACACACACACACACACACACACACACACACACACACACACACACACACACACACACACACACACACACACACACACACACACACACACACACACACACACACACACACACACACACACACACACACACACACACACGCACACGCGCGCGCAGACACACGCACCTGTGAGGTCATTGTTGAGCTGATGTAATCCTTTCCCAATGGGTTTGTGAAACAACGACTAATCAATGCTATTGATACTATCCTTTAGTTTCAAACCTCTGGAGCTGGATCAATACACAGCAAAAAATACACACAGGCACGCACGCACGCACGCATGCACACCTGTAAAATAGATCTCTTCCTGGCCCAGGAGAGAACTCCAAAGCCCATAATCCCCTTAATGTGAGGTCACGGCTGAGCTAAAGAGACCAATAAAGCAGGCTTTTGGCCGAATAGATCCTGCATGTGTAGACCAAATTACTCTCTGTAGCGCACACACACACACACACACACACACACACACAGTGTGAAGTGCAGCGGGTATATGGGGTCAGGGGGGGTCCTTTTTGAAGGCCATCCAAAGCCAGAGCTTTGTGTCCGTGTTCTGGGCAGTGAGTCGGATGTGTTCCCTCCTCTAGGGCTGCTGCGCATTAGTGATGGCACTGGTTCTCAAACCTTTTCGTGTCAAGGACCCCCAAATCGACACTAATTATAGTTCTTCACTAGTCCAATCCAGAAGAACAGTTTGCCGGCCACTGCTACAGAGCTGACAATGAGGTTATATCTTCCCTTCTTCTCTGGAGTCCTGCTTCAAAGCAGACCAGAGGTAGAAAACTGTGGTTCCCTGATGTCATCGCTAGGGACACATTCATCAGTAAGCAGGTACTGGGGATGGCAATGAAGGACCGGGAAGTCTGGCATGGCATTGTGAAATCCATGATCTCGACCGCTGTCGAACAATGATGATGATGAAGTCTCCTCTCCCTCTCTCTCTCTCTCTCTCTCTCTCTCTCTCTCTCTCACAATGCAATCATGATTGTCTGAGACAAGAGTGGTCAAATTGCCGCAGCTATGGAAAAACAGTGTGTTAACACACACACACACTCATCCAAATCTCATTCTGCCACCAGTAACAGACTCATGCATCATAAATCAACACAGGTATCATAAGATTGTGTGTGTGTGTGCATGTGTGCGTGCGTGTGCAAGAGAGATTTCTGATTGGTGCCGATTTGTTTTGTCTTCAAGGAGAAAGTGGTCATCAGTGAGGCGTTGAGCGTGTTGCTCAAGGACTCTTGGGCAGCAGTCAGGAGGACATCACAATGCGTTTGTTGTCTGTTAAAGACCCAGTGAAATGAAAACACTTTTAGACCACGTCCGTGGTCTACCCTAGTAACAATGAATGCCAAAATAATGGGACATTTTTCATTTTTGTGTATTTTTGGACCGCAAACTGAATCAATAGAAATACCAAAAAAAGATATTAATGTTAATGTTGTTGTTTTTTTGGCGCCCTGGGCGTAAAAAAAATAAAAAAATAAAAACATTAACTCTTTGACTGCAATCATTTATCTCCGCGGCAGTACCTTCACTGCCAACAGGATGCACAGGAAGTATAACTTTTTGTTGATATTTTCAAGCGCCAATATAGTAACCGCGACTCTCTCTCTCAGCAGTGACAGACAGACAGACAGACAGACAGACAGACAGACAGACAGACAGACAGACAGACAGACAGACAGACAGACAGACAGACAGGTACCTGTCGGCAGGGCAGGGTCAATGCTGGGCTTCTCCCAGGTGTTGATTTGTTCCCAGTTGAAGCCACTGGTTCCCATGGCAACGCTGTAACCACACCCACTGTAGGTGGAGTCTTCAAATGAACAGCCACCTGCGCACACACACACAGTGAGAGAGAGTGTGAGAGAAAGATACACATATACTCATACTCATACTCATACATACTCATACTGGCCAATGAGGAGCCCCCACCAGGAGGACGTACTGTTGTATCATATACTGGCCAATGAGGAGCCCCCACCGGGAGGACGTACTGTTGTATCCTATACTGGACAATGAGGAGCCCCCACCGGGAGGACGTACTGTTGTATCCTACTGGCCAATGAGGAGCCCCCACCGGGAGGACGTACTGTTGTAAGTAACCTACTACACAGACAGACAGACAGACAGACAGACAGATTGAATCATGCCGTTGCGTAGTAATTTAATATCCTGAATAACATGGTTTTTACTGCATTACACATTAGCATTCTGAGTTAGCCCCAAGCTACAACGCACGCGCACGCGCACGCACACACACACGCACACGCACACACAGCGCTCCAATTAGTCGTGCTTTGAGACAGCGGGATAGAATTAATTAAGAACCGTCTGTTTTATTTACATGAAATTATTTCCTGCTTTCTGTTGTTGATTTCATGCTCTGTCTGTCTGTCTGTCTGTCTGTCTGTCTGTCTCTGCACTCTACTCTCTTGCTGACAATTAGTAATCAGTAAGACGCTTGAGGGCGAGGTTGGTTGTACTGGCCATATATGGAGCGTGTCTTGAGTGTACAGGCTTTGATGAGGTCAGATCAACATTATGGAATGTCAAAACAGGTCAGCTCCATATATGGAAATCTAAGGGTGGCAGCGGGGGCAGTGTCTTGAGTGTACAGGGTTTGATGAGGGCCCAGGTAGGGCCGGGACTTAATTTTCGGGCCTGTTGACATCTCTAGTTTTCGCCGGCTGACGGGCGGGGCTGCACAAATAACTTTAATATTTATTAATAACTGACTAACAGGTCAGCTCCATATAGCTCCATATATCCATCCCTGATTATGTCACATGATG
This sequence comes from Protomyctophum bolini, assembly GCF_963924005.1. Taxonomy (NCBI): domain Eukaryota; kingdom Metazoa; phylum Chordata; class Actinopteri; order Myctophiformes; family Myctophidae; genus Protomyctophum; species Protomyctophum bolini. The sequence goes on along the minus strand of NC_137863.1, from coordinate 30,125,789 downwards.
TCACGAGACATGGGCACCATATATGGTGCCCGACACTGTCGACACACTGACGGGAAATGCACGATTCCAGAGTTAACTCCGACATTCCGTCGCAATAATAATAATATAAACATGCTAGAATTGTGTGATGAATAAATGAATAGTTGATAACAAGCAGTGATCTCGTTAAAGCTGATGAATCAAAGACGATTGCACACACCCTCGCGCACGCACGCACACACACACACACACACACACACACACACACACACACACACACACACACACACACACACACACACACACACACACACACACACACACACACACACACACACACACACACACACACACACACACACACACACACACACACACACACACACAGTGCCTGCCTATGTTTGTGTTATGAAAACAAGAATATTTTAATGTATTCTAATTAATATTCCAATTTAATCAATTATTGATACCTGACCCATAGCAATACAACACACGCACGCACACACGCACTCTCTCTCTCTCTCTCACACACACACACACACACACACACACACACACACAGTTCCCATTCTTGCTCATTAGACTAGATAGATTTGTTATTCTGAAGAGAAATCCAAATCAATATTCATGATCTGATAGATTCAAATATTAATAAACAGCATCTATTTACCCACCCATCCATCCATCCACCCACCCAGCCACCCATCCATCCATCCATCCATCCATCCTCTCTGCCAGTCATACACCGTTGTACTGAAGAAATATAACACTCTATAAGTCATACACCGTTGTACTGGAGAAATATAGCACTCTATAAGTCATACACCGTTGTACTGGAGAAATATAGCACTCCATCAGTCATACACCGTTGTACTGTATGGAGAAATATAGCACTCTATCAGTAATCCACCGTTGTACTGAAGAAATATAGCACTCTTATCAGCCATACACCGTTGTACTGAAGAAATATAGCACTCTATCAGTCATACACCGTTGTACTGAAGAAATATAGCACTCTATCAGTCATACACCGTTGTACTCTATGGAGAAATATAGCAATCTATCAGTCATACACTGTTGTACTGAAGAAATATAGCTCTCTATCAGTCATAAACCGTTGTACTGAAGAAATATAGCAGGCATGTGTCAATATAGCGTCACTGTACCAGTGGAACCACATTTTAAACATTGACTGTTCAAAAATAGCAGATGTAAGACTGGTATCCAAAACGAACAGCACATACTGGTGTGTCCTCTAAGCTCACACAAGACATCAGAGTGAAATATGGACACGGGTGTACTGATTTGAGCTCACTGTTGGTGGTCACTAACAGAGGAACCTTGCGTACAGTATGCTACATGCCTGCATGGCTGTTACTTTTGGAGCAATAGAAAGCTCCTGTCGTATATATGAGTAAAGGGATTTTGTGTTGTGTATTGTATATTTTAATGTATTGTACCTTTTTTAAGTTTTTGATTCATGGGTTTTCGATTATTGTTTGGACCCAATGTTTTATACATTTGTGTCAATAAAGTAACTAACTAACTAACTAACTAACTGCGAGCTTGCATCGCGATTTCAAAGTCTGTTTGGACATTAAATGTCCGATTCTGACCGAGGAAGAGTCAGATTTTGTCATGTGAAAGCAGGAAATCATTGGTTATTGGTTGTTCAGTTTGACCCACCAGTTTTGGAGATATAATAATAATAATAATAATAATAATACTGTATTTGTATAGCACCTTTCATGACATGAAATGCAGCTCAAAGTGCTTTACAGAGCAATGGAGAAAAAAGAAAAGAAAAGCATAAACATTAAAAAACAAGCAATATTGCAATACAGTGAGGACATGAATAACAAAAAATAAAAGGTCAATTAAAAGCAAGGGTGTAGAAGTGGGTCTTGAGCTGTGCTTATAGAGTAATGTCTTGCAGGGAAACAGCGAGTTGAGAAAACAGGCTTGAAAAGTTCACATCTGTGGACATTACACCTAGGTAGCTACATGTTTAAGCATTTATTTCAATATTTAAATCTGATTTCAGCTCTGACATTTATTTCAGACATGAACAGTTAGTCTTACCACCATGACTGTCTCTGTATCAAAAAGAGTCAAATGCATGTTATTAATGTGGGGGTGGTCCTTGACATGAGCAGTGTGGTCATGTGACTCAGACATTGTTATTATCATCCAAAGTCTGCCTCTGATTGGCCAACGTGTGTACCTCCAGGCTCTAATCAAGAGCCTTCAGAAGCTCTGCGGCATCAGCCAATCGTAACGCAAGCTGACAGAGTCACACTCCAATCACATACTCCCTGAGGTGGCGGGGCATAAATGCTCATTTGCACTGTGTGTGTGTGTGTGTGTGTGTGTGTGTGTGTGTGTGTGTGTGTGTGTGTGTGTGTGTGTGTGTGTGTGTGTGTGTGTGTGTGACATGTGTGTGTGTGTGTGTGTGTGTGTGTGTGTGTGTGTGTGTGTGTGTGTGTGTGTGTGTAGGCTCAATATGTCAGTTTAACACATTCAGTAGATCCCGTGATCTTTTGTGACCAAATGTAATAAGTATTGATATGTTTAGGTAGATAAGACATTGGAGTCCTTCTCCCATCACTGCCTATGTTCACTGTGTGAAACACTAAGTATATGAATGAGGCATGTCTCTCTAATATAGCGCCTTTATCCAAGGCGCTTTAAATAGATTGTGCATTACATTCACACATACATTCATACACCTTTACATAGATTGTGCATTACATTCACCCATTCACACACACATTCATACACCTTTACATAGATTGTGCATTACATTCACCCATCCACATACACATTCATACACCACATAGATTGTGCATTACATTCACCCTTTCTTCACACACACATTCATACACCGATGGCGGTGGAAACCATGCAAGGCACCAACCAGCACATCAGGAGCAATTAGGGGTTCAGTGTCTTGCTCAAGGACGCTTCGACACTAACTCTGGGGGAGCCCGGGTTCGAACTGGCAACCTTGCGGTTACCATCCGGCCCTGATCCACCGCCACCCCCATCCATAAAACCAGAAAGTCTGCTTATCACATTCTACTATACTTCTGGTCCTCACATAGTAGTAATACAAGCACACACACAAACACACACGTAAAGGTCTTAATAGTTAAGTTGTATTAAATCCACTGTCAGAAAGGCACAAATACGCCTTGCGTCCTAAACACTCATATTAAGTAATTTACTAACATATGTCTCTCTCTCACTCACACACACACACACACACACACACACACACACACACAGACACACCCCAGGCGGTCACATTGTTAGACACTAATGCTTTTACTGTCGCTCCAGTTCACAGCGCATAACAACATGTTCAACATGTCCATGCAGTGGAGCTTAGACTGTTCTTATTTTAAATGATATTAATTTGATCGCGGACCCCCATGGGAAGATAGTATTGTGCCAGGGACCCCCATACACGAGTTGTGTCGTTAACATGTTTAAAAATATATTACAATCATTTCACTTTCAAGGTTTTCTACATGACGCATTGTGAGCTTGTAGATCTGCTATTTTCACATAGCTGATGTAAAGTGGTAAAATGTAACTCATGCAAGTCGATTATTTTGTTTGTTTGTTTTTTTTTACAGATCTGCCCACTGGTTTCTCTTGCAAAAATCTGGCAACACTGCTGATTTTTAACACTTCTTTTGCTGGGGAATTTTTCATAATAACGGCGCTAGCTAAGTGCCAACCAAGTAGCCTCGGAAACCCAGACGTTTAAAAATAAAAAAGGTCTGAGGCCGAGTCTACTTCAATACGGCATACAGTAGCGCAAACATCGATCACTCTGCTGATTTCTGATCGTCTGCACCTTTGTTATATTGACGTACACACACACACTCCTCCCTCACTGTCGCTCTAATCAATTAGTCTCATGTCACACAGCTGCGTCTAGATTCTCCCGGCCGATCCTGCCAGAGGCTGCCTATGCCATATAGAAAGCATAGGTGGACCCGAGGCTAAGTGCCAAGCAGAAAGCATAGGTGGACCCGAGGCTAAGTGAGCAGATGAGGCAGATTTGACTCTGAAAAGCCATTCATTCCCATTACCCCCCTGAAACTGGGAAGCATGATCTTCCGTTCTTACATCGCGCTGTCACATCAAGTGTTTATATTCCAAACGAGATGATTGGTTAAAGTCAGAAATGAGGACAGACAATTGCCGTTGTAGCGTGACGTTGGGAGGAGGTGAATTGGCAATAATACAATTTAAGGCTGAGCAATGAAGAGAGGACATGCCCCCCCCCCCAGACCGGTTTCTCCTGAGTGAGCATAGTTGGGAGAAACACACCAGCAACATTAGGGGGAGGGTGACATCCCTCCATGACAATAACTCAATGAAATTTCCAACACCACATTTCCACAGCGACTCCAGCCAGGAAAAGGGGTTTGTGAGAAGACACAGGCCTGATTAGAGAGATGAGAAACAACGGTTTGTCACGCAATGTTTGTGTGACCACACAGTGACTTTTTGACCAAACGCTGACCCCCAAAGGAAGAGACTCTCTGACGCCGCGTTTGCACCACGCACGAACAGTCAAGGCGCAAACAGACACGCACGCCAGCTTCTCATTGTTATGGACATACGCTGACACATCACGCACTACTGATAAATGCATATTATTCAACAGGCAAGTGTTAGATCATTTATGTCTTATCTGTTTACAAACTAATGCCCAGTGGTCAATGTCCCATATCCTCCTGAACTTTGGTCCATGCCATATAGGTCATTCATATTGTCACCTTACTCTTCAGTCTTCATATCATCTTATCATCTTATCATCATTAATGTCATGTCACCATCCACGTGCCTAATCAGCTCAGCCCTATATTATCCTTTATATTATTTTATCATTTTTATATTATGGGTTTCCTGATGCCATGTTCAGATTTACTGTCTATTAGGCTTTCCCCAGTCGAGTTAACTCACATACTAAGAGGTCTATTTTGATGTGAGACTACATGTACTTGACCTTGGCCTAGTGAGAAAAGAGATAGCTGCAGCTCACTGGGAGTCAGGGAGTGTTTTTCCGGTCTGCTCTTGTGATCTCCAACACTCTGACCGAGCGGTCTGCTCTTGTGATCTCCAACACTCTGACCGAGCGGTCTGCTCTTGTGATCTCCAACACTCTGACCGAGCGGTCTGCTCTTGTGATCTCCAACGCTCTGACCGAGCAGTCTGCTCTTGTGATCTCCAACGCTCTGACCGAGCGGTCTGCTCTTGTGATCTCCAACACTCTGACCGAGCGGTCTGCTCTTGTGATCTCCAACACTCTGACCGAGCGGTCTGCTCTTGTGATCTCCAACGCTCTGACCGAGCGGTCTGCTCTTGTGATCTCCAACGCTCTGACCGAGCGGTCTGCTCTTGTGATCTCCAACACTCTGACCGAGCGGTCTGCTCTTGTGATCTCCAACACTCTGACCGAGCGGTCTGCTCTTGTGATCTCCAACACTCTGACCGAGCGGTCTGCTCTTGTGATCTCCAACACTCTGACCGAGCGGTCTGCTCTTGTGATCTCCAGCGTTTGCTGAACGGAGGATGGCTGCCTAACCCAACGGCGGCCGGCCTGCGCCTGTACCCCGGACGACGGCTGCCTAACATCAACCAAACGGCGACCGGTCGGCTCTTAGAAAACCCTAGGACTTTGAGAGCGCTCCTTGTTTAACCAGGTTAATGTGGGTTTTCATCTGAGACCAGTGGCTCCTTGTTTTACCAGGTTAATGTGGGTTTTCATCTGAGACCAGTGATCCACTTTCTATACTTTAACTTAAAAGGGAAAGTAAAGTTATTCTCGCGCGCTGCATTTGTAACTAAGTTGAACTAACTTTACCCTGGCATGCAGAGCTTTGAGGACACTCCGTTGAGGCTTACTTACAACCAAGGTGGGTCAAAGATTGATTAAGAAACATGCGGCCCCAAAACGACATTTGTTTGATAAAGATATTAAGTGTATGTAATCTAATTATAAGGAAGAGCTCCCTTTAGGTTAGATGATAATGCAACTGGGATCTTAATCAACACAAGCCATCTAAAGCCTCAACCTCTCTCTTTGCGAGATGAATCCTCTCCTCCCTTTTCTTTCTGTTATTTCTCACTTTTATTCCAACAAGATGTTTTGATTCGAACGAAGCCATTAGTTGTATATTGTGTTTGATCAGACTTGACTCGATAACGTATTGCCCTTGGCTGTTTGCACAACTCTATGCGAACTATCAAATGACAATCACGTACAGTACCAGACAAATGTAATATCACAACGCGCATTTAATTAATTCCTTTTGGCTCATGTCCAATTGAAGTAATTTCATGACGCTGCTCGTTTCTGCTATGTGGTTTTATATAATTTGTAACCAGTTTTTTATATAATAAATATTCCATTTTGCTAGTACAATCAACACTGGTGGAAGTAATTTCTTTGATTCATTGGTGTATACTGACTTTGTACCAGTGGGGTTTTCTTATTCATCATTTAATTAAAACGTTCAACAACTCACGTCTGACAGAAGAGACGTCTTATATGATACGAGGAGAAAGCATTGTATATTCTTGATTCATTTTATTGTGAGTTAAGAATATTATATTGCAGACTAATTAATCAATCAATTAGCCCCTAATCCTACTACACCGTTCTGATCAAAACCATGGTGAGCGCCTTATAGATTTAGAGTAAAGAGACACTTTTAGTCGGGCCGTAAACAAAGTGCTCAATGCAGCACGGAACAGGTCTAGGATCGCTTTTGAATTACAGCAATCTCATTTGATATCATTAGAAAGGACCTAAAGATGTGTATACATGCCTAAGGCCCCCTGTATACGGTTAGATTAGAAAAGACGTGTATACACATCTTTAGCATAATTCGTGTAAAGGTATGGACACTGAGGTCATTTACACTGAGGTCATTTACTCCAGTAGTTCCCGTGGAACTCCCCCCCCCCTGGGGGTCTGGGGACCCCCAGGGGGGGGGGAGTTCCACGGGGTACCTATAGCTCAATTAGAGATAGTTAGGAACCAAATGGACCCTTATGGTCAGAGTTAAATTAACAGTGGTTTTACAGGATAAATTGGGGTACCAGAGAATGCCATTAAATCGGTCCGTAGCATAATGCGTGTGAAACTGTGGTGGGTCCATGAAATTAATATGTTTTCATACGTTTTCAAATGGGGGGTCCTAATAAATGTTGATTTGGGGGTCCTTGACACGAAAACGTTTGGGAACCACTTATCTATTCCATCCAGCAGATTTGTCGCACTGGGAAGCAAACTGTTTATGGCACTGGTTCCCAAACTGCAGCCAGATGTTTATGGCACTGGTTCCCAAACTGCAGCCAGATGTTTATGGCACTGGTTCCCAAACTGCAGCCAGATGTTTATGGCACTGGTTCCCAAACTGCAGCCGGGATGTTTATGACATTGGTTCCCAAACTGCAGCCGGATGTTTATGGCACTGGTTCCCAAACTGCAGCCGGATGTTTATGACACTGGTTCCCAAACTGCAGCCGGATGTTTATGACACTGGTTCCAAAACTTGTTCATGTCAAGGACCCCCAAATTGACACTAATTAGCCCGCAGACCCCCATTTGAAAATATATGCCAGGGACCCCCATAAGAGCAGATTTTTTTACGGCTCTAGCTGTGATTCTCAACCATTGCCTGTCTGTCTGCCTGCATGTCTACTTGTCTGCCTGCATGCCTGCCTGTCTGTCTGCCCGTCTGTCTGCATGTCTGCCTGTCTGTCTGTCTCTCTCCTCAGTTACACTGTGTTAATTATTGAGTTGTTGGCTAATCAATGATCATTTATAATTCACTGAGAAGACGAGAAAATATACCAAGTTTAGACTGAGAGAGAGAGAGAGCGAGAGGGAGGAGGGAGGGAAAGAGAGAGAGAGAGAGAGAGAGAGAGAGAGAGAGAGGGAGAGAGAGAGGCAGACAAACAGACAGTGATTGGTCCAGATAGTGCATGGAAGAGACAGAGTGATGTTGTTTCATCAACTCTTCATCACCATCTATCAACACGCTGACCCTCATCTCTCTCTCTCTCTCTCTCTATCACACGCACGTACGCACACAATAGTCAAGACAGATTCAGAGCTCTGCAGCTGAATGTGTCGGCAGCTCCCGTTACAACGGTGTAGAGGTTGTTGTCAATAGGAATGAAAAGGAGAGGGGGAAGCCCTGGGTGGCAAATACAAAGATTTTTGTATTACTTTTTTTGTTGATTGGGTTCCAGATTGGTCGCCCTATAAAAGCTGTAGCCCAGGGTGACGTCGCATGTTGACCAAACTATATGCCCATCCCTCTCCCGAATACTAACCCTAACAGAAACCATGCCTATAAACCTAACCTGAATTACTTGCGCAAGAAGAGCACGCAAGTATCGTGTCCTTGGTGGTCCCTAATTGGCTGTTGATGGTGACGTAATTAAGATATGTTTCAACATTGGGTGGGTAAAAGGTACTGCGATATCCACCGGCCAATAAGATGTAACAGTATGTATGTTGGTGTTGTCCGAACAATAAGGGTCATGTATGGCCATGTATGTACAGTATGGCCTATAGTGTGCAAGGCGCAAGTTGGCACCTCGACAGAGTGCATTTCTAGTTATAAATGTAATCTCACAAACACATATTTTAAAACAGCAATTCACACAGAGCTTTTTTTTCAAATGCATTCCTAAGCCAATAATGTGATGAGCGGCAGAGTCAGGAGTCTAAATGTGCTCCATGCACACAGAATAACTCTCCCTACTTGTTGTTTCGGATGAATTAAGGCTCTGTTCCATTTCTCAAACTTTTATATATTTTTAATTTCAAGGACCCCATAACTCTGAGAGTGAACAAATTGGTGCAATGGTTACGCCCTGGCGTGCACAGCCATTTAGAGGAGCAGGTGCTCAGGTGAAAAAAGGGCACCTTGTTCAGCATGTGGAACCGGCCAGGTTGCCTTAATAGTGTGAGATTTATAGATTGTGGGGCCTAAATAATATATTAGAAGCTTTTTTATCAAGAATTGATCAATGTCACCATGGTCCACATACTGTACAGTGTACACTGTAAAATAATAATAATCAAAAGGGCACATTGCTATCCAGAGGGAAAAGGGCAGGGGGTGCTCTATAGCACCCCATAGTGTCTATCTGTGCACGCCACTGCGTCCCTGGTTCTGGTGATCGGTACTGAATGCGTGAGGACTGAGTTTTTCCAATTAGTTTTTTCATGTATTTTATTTAACAAAAAAACAATTCATTAATTAAATACAAAAATTGAAAAAAACAGCTACCTCATGCATTATAAGGACAACAGCTGTCGTATTTTCGACAGCTAGAGTGTGACTCTAGCGTACAGCCAAGCGGTGCGCTTAGGATCTCTCCTAACATTTGGGTAGTTTTTATTTGTTGACAACATTTTCAGTGTATTTATTAGAGATGTCCCGATAACTGTATGGGTATCGGCCCTTATTTGACATATCGGGTCATATCGGTATCTGTGAATATGCCAGTCTAACCACCGATCCGACACAGGGGTAAGGGGTTGACACTATGGCAGGTAAATACAATGTTGGGACATGTGGAGTTTGCTTTGGAGTTGCCCAAACTGCAAGTGCACATTTGAATGAGGAGTCTGCTATAAACACAACACGAGATATATAGCTAGATAGCTATAAACACAACACGAGATATATATAGCTAGATAGCTATAAACACAACACAAGATATATATAGCTAGATAGCTATAAACACAACACGAGATATATATAGCTAGATAGCTATAAACACAACACGAGATTGTGACAAAAGCACATTATAATGTCATTCTACTTTGGTTTTCTGTACAAAAAGAGAAATGTGGAACTGGTTGTGAGAATATTATTATTTCTTTCCTATTCATATGTGCAAGGTAACGGGTCTGGTACAGGGGTGATTGACGGGTGTCAGTCACTATAGTTGATGTAACCACTCAAGGTTACTAGTAGAGGAAGTGACACACGGGGAAGGGGGAATCTAGAAAAAAACAGAGTGCAGGCCTGCACGGAGGAGGAGACGAGCTCCAGGCGCCAGATAGCGTTTTACGTTGGGACCGCTATTAGCGTGCATAACTGCATATCTGCAGCCAAAGTAATTCAAGAACAGTCGGGCCCATTGTATAGGGCTTCACGTATGCCACTGCCGTCTGGGATCAGCGTTGGAATGGAGGGATACCTGCCGGTGTTTGGAGGCTAACGAAGCTGCTGCTACCGGAGAGACTATTCCATTGTTCTTTGAGGATTATAAATACTAAGGGGTACCCCGAAACGTTTTCGTGTTTCCGTTTCTGAGTGGAGGAACTTTTCATTGAGTTGGACTAAACAGTTATAGACTCTCACATGCGCGCGCCTTGTTTGAAGAGGACGGACGCAGACTTTATTCTTTGCTGACTTTTGGGGGGCTTGGGAAATAATTATTGGTGGTTGGTTTAAGTTTTTTTTTGTGCCTGTTTATTTTATTTAGTAGTGTACTGTCTACTTTAGATTTTGTCAATTGCTATATCTGAGCATCTCTATATAAATAATTCAGAGAACAACCCTACAATCCTGCTGATTTATTCCTTAGTAATAATTTTGCCTTGCATAGCAAAGGGCGATTGTTACAAGATATATAGCTAGATAGCTATAAACACAACACGAGATCACAACACTGGTACCGGTATCGGTATCTGCCAACACAGACATTGTGGTATCGGGATCAGGAAGGGAAAAGGTGTATCGTAAATTGGGACATCCCTAGTATTAAAGTATAGTTTCAGTCAATCATCGCTTTGTTTTTATTTTAGTTAGTTAGTTCGTTTTTGTCAGTGAAGAAAGGTAGCCGACCAACATCTTTCGCCATAGTTTTAGTCGACAAAATGGACACTGGATGCAGCTTCCATCTAAGTGCTTAAATACATGGATTTAATGTTTTCTCTGTGTGTGTGTGTGTGTGTGTGTGTGTGTGTGTGTTGGTGGGGGGGGGGGGGGGGGGAGAGAGAGAGAGAGAGAGAGAGAGAGAGAGAGAGAGAGAGAGAGAGAGAGAGAGGGAGAGAGAGAGCCCGTGCACCTGAGGTCAAATTGTGAAACCAGGTCATGGTTTGAATCAAGGACACCGGCAAACCCATGGCACCTGTGTGTGTGTGTGTGTGTGTGCGTGTGCGTGTGCGTGTGCGTGTGTGTGTGTGTGTGTGTGCGTGCGTGCGTGCGTGAGCGTGCATGTGTGTATTTATAGGTTCAGACAGGTGCATACCCCCCTCTTCACCATTGTCCTGATTTACTGTTTATTTGTGCGCACCCGTACGTGTGTGTGTGTGTGTGTGTGTGTGTGTGTGTGTGTGTGTGTGTGTATGTGTGTGTTCACACTGTCTTCAAAACCATAGTGTTTATTAGATGTTGAAGTGTCAGTGACTTTTTGACCTTCACACAGATTAAAAAGATTTTTTCTTATGTATTTACATATTTTACGTGAGCCTGCCTTTAAAACCAGTGTTGCCATGTCTGTGTATTATAAGCCTTTAAAACCAGTGTTGTCATGTATGCGTATTTATTTTTCTTTGTTCTTGGCTGAGCTTGTTAATTTGCCCTTGCTAATCACTCTTTGTTTAACCCATTCCTGACTTTCCGGTCTCAAACGGGTGCAGTACTTAGTTTAGACAGTTTTTGGTTTAGACAAGTCATTGGTTAGACCAGTCATTAGTCCTACAACTACAACCTATCTCAAACCCTCACCCTAAACCTAACCTCCCACGGGGCAGCACACCTAAACCTATAACCTTAACCCATGTCTAACCAATGACTAGTCTAAACTAAGTATGCACCCCGTCTCAAACATTTTCACGTCAAGGACCGCCAGAATTAGCTGTCTTTGGTTGCATTTGTACACTCTCTGAGTTAAATTAACTTTTATTTTACAATATAAGTGGGGGGTCCCAGGGATAGAAATGCCATTAAATGGGGGCCCGTAGCCTAATTCAGGTCAAACCTGGGGTCCACACACACAATAAACAATTCAAAAGGTTGAGAATCACAGCTGTTGACCCCCATCTGAATATATGTTGTTCCATCTACAAGCTCGTAGCGCAGCAGTTTGTAGATGAGCTTGTAGATCTGCTATTTTTCAATAGCTAAAGTATAACATAATGTTTTAAAATACCAAACAGGGGTTCCCGTCCTGAATGGGATAAGAAGATAAATGTGTTGTTAAAATGTTTTTAAAATATTCAAAATATTTGTCAGTTTGGTTACCGTGCGGTTGCCGGTTACCAGACCTTTTAGGGCAGTGGTTCCCAAGGGGTCCTTGAGGGAGTTCCAGGGGGTCCCCAGTTAAATGATAGTTAGGAACTAAATGGACCCCATATGGGTCTGTAACTCAGAGAGTGTGCAAATAGAACCAAATGGACCCGTTAGGGTTCATTTGGTTCCATTTGTACACGCTCAGAGTTAAATTAACTTTGATTTTACAATATAAGTTGGGGGTCCCAGAGATAGAAATGCCATTAAATGGGGGTCCGTAGACTAATGCATGTAAAAGGGGGTCCTTGAAATTCAAAAGGTTGAGTATGGCTGCTGTAGAGCCGTAAAAGTCTTCTCTTATGGGGGTCCCTGACATGTCTTTTCAAATGGGGGGTCCGCGGGATAATGAGTGTCCATGTGGGGGTCCTTGACATGAAAAAGTTTGAGAACC
>NC_137863.1:30093069-30108069 GCF_963924005.1 Protomyctophum bolini | reverse complement strand
GGGTCCTCTTAAAATCATTTCATATAAGCATTGTGGTCCAAAAATAAACAAGCTGTCTTGTCAGGGAGGTGTCTCGTCTTGTTTGCGACAGTCAGTCACTCGATACAGTCTGTTTCTAGCGAAAATGTAACTAATTCAGTAGCAGTATTACAATAGTGTTTTCTCTCAGTCAGTTGATCCTTCATATCCATAATGTAGGGCAGCAGATTACTGAAACGATCGTTCACTTGGTGGTACAAGTGCTTCAGAACCTACTCTCTCAGAAAAGTATGTTAAAAGAAATGGCCGCAATTTTTCAAGATGGCCGCCTTTCAAAATGGTTTTAAACAGGGTGTGAACTATAGTTTGATTGAATAATCCTATTGTGATGGCCTATACATCGAAATGTATGTTTCTGAGTATGAGAAATCCAATTCTGCATTTAGTAATTCAAAATCATTGAATATTATGATGATACAATGGGAATTAAACGAAAAGGTGGGGCAGATTAAGTCAATATTCCATAAGAATCTTTCACTTGGTGGCACCAAATTTGGCACACATGATGTCCATGATGTACTTTCTATGAAAAGTACGTTATCCAGCTGAAAATTTAAGATGGCTGCCAGTTTTCAAGATTGCCGCCTCGTCAAATGCAAAAAAACAAAACAACAAAGGTTTTCAATGTAGAATTGTGTTAATGTGTTAACACTTTCAGGGCTTTAAATTGTTTAATCCAGGGTTCCACCGTGCGTAACACGCTAAACCCGCTATTTGTTTAATGCGTTTAATTCGCCGTTTTAAAATAATTAAAAATAAACAACGGATTTGTCCCGGACCTGGTGACGAGGCCGTCGCGTTATGATGACGAGACCGGAAATCAAGTCATCCTCTGGGCCGCTAGAGAGGCTGACAGAGAGGCTGACAATATCACTCCTTGTTTTCTTGAGACATATTAATGAAACGAAACATCCTACCTGCTTATACAATCAACTTACACACAGCTCTAAATTACATCAATATGAGACTAGACATGCCACAAGAGGGTGCTATCAAGTCCCTAAAGCCAGAACAGTGTCTATGCAGCACACAGTACTGTATAGACAAATCCACAGAGGGGTGCCCTGGGCGCGGCCATTACTGAGGTGTAATCCATGGAGCAGGTGCTCCGTAGGCCAGGTGTGGCTAATCAGTGCTGCTGTGCTTAATGGTACACCTCAGTAATGGCCGCACCCAGGCAACCCTCTGTGGATGTGTCTATAGAGCCATGGCTGAGTGGAACAAACTGCCAGCTATAATCACAATGCGCACGGACATGCACACACACACACACACACACACACACACACACACACACACACACAGCAGTCATGATCATGATTAGGATAATATTTTTTATTTTATTTATATATCCTGTATATGTCCTGTAATGTAATTCATGTCGAATGTCATGTTTTCATGTTCTGTGTGGACCCCAGGAAGATTAGCTGCTGCTATGCACCAGCTAATGGGGATCCGAATAAAACTCTAAAACTCTAAACTCTACCCCTGACCCACTGCCGCTCCACAAACAGAGTCACCCATCTGGCAGAATTGTGGGGCTGATTTGTTTATTTGTGGAACACAGTATGTATGACGCAATGCATGATGAAACCTATGGGATTTTCAGTGGAAATAAATACTTATGTGAAGCAGTGGTAGCAAGCAGGAGTGAGTCTATTGTCTGTCTCTGTGTTGTCTTGAAGTGAGTTCTTCAATGTCTCTTTTGGATTATGTTTTTATTAAATTAAAATGTCAAACATGCAAGCATGCACAAACGCACGCACGCACACACTCACACACACGCTTGTTGTCAGACACAGTTGTCAGATGAGAACAATGACAGCTTTTCTCCTTCAACAATTCAATTAACTCCACTGTGCTCGTTACCCCATCAGCTCGTTAGCCCTGTGCCTCGTTAGGGCAGAACAATAGAGGAAGGTTCATTTGCATATCATTAGCATACCGTCTGCCTGCGTGACCCTGAGGTTAATAATCCAATCCTGGCATTTGATGCTGAATAAAAATATATATATTAAGCTTTATTTAATTAAATTAAATGTAATAGTTTATACGTTTGTATTTAATTATTTAACTCACCCAGTGCCACAGCGCCATCTGGTGGAGGGTTCTCACTGCCACTAATGAAATTAATGAGCGGTACTTTTACCTTGAAAGCCATGTTGGTCAGAAACCGCTGAGTCAGGAAGTAAAATCCGCTATTTAACATGTCCCGCAATTGTCACCCAAAACATACTTAATTTGGTAAGTGAAATACTATATCGTTTAGATGAATAAGATGCAAACCTAGCTTATTTTTGGTCTAAAAAGTGTTTCCGAGATATTTACATTCGTTGCATAGGCTTATTGCATAGAATGCATAAGCCAGCGGATTCTTCCATTTCCGTTTTGAGCAGATGTTTTCACCGGATTGAAATGGGAGTGTTACGTGGGGAAACGCACCGTAATCCATGAATAATTCGGAGTGATAATTAAGGCATCATCGGCTTCGAAGTACATACGGAAATAGGCATCAAAAGGCGAACTTGGTGACGGGTGAGTTAAATTTAGTTTATAAAATTTGAATTGAAATGATATGAAATAAGGTTTGTACAACATCACTTCATTCTTAAATAAAATGTAGACAACTTTATTTAAAAATTTAGTTTATAAAGCTTTATTTAATTTTAAATAAATTATGGTTCATAAATAAACCTTTATTTCATGAAATTAGTCCCAAATACAATAATGTTTAAATACAACTTCATTTCAAATCTAGTTCATATGAATAAATTAAATAGTTTTAAAAACTGTATTTAATTACCGGTATTTTAAAAAGTATATATGGAGATACAATGTTTCTGCCCTGCTGTCTGTCGGTCGGTCTGTCTCATATCATATTAACTATCGATTGATTTCACTAAAACCTCGTTAAGCCTCATTAATCAGCTGTGTTGTTTTAATTAGCCAGCAGGAAGTCTCGGAACATGAGGCTTTTCGATAAGTTTACATGAACTCCCTTCACACACACACACACACACACACACACACGCACACACACGCATGCTCAAAAAGAACAGCCTGGGAAGACTCATTGGACGATCTGACATATGTGCAGAGGGGCGTCACTGCAGATTTGGTGACGTCTGTGTTCTCCACTTTTTTCTACCGGGGAGGGGAGGAGGGGGCGGGCGCTCAGATCGGCTAACCAATAGGATTTTTTTCCTTTTTTTCCCCCCCGAGAGGTCATTTTGACCTTTTATTTTTAGATTTTGAAGTTGATTATCTTTGCTCATGAAGCTTTAAGAACTAAAACGTAAAATGTATGTTGGCACCAACAAGCTCACAACATGTTGCAGTGTGCCGCGTTGTGAGCTTGTAGATTGGCTGTTTTGGCGGACCGTGACACACTACATGACTTCTACTGGATCTCTTCTCCCCTATAGGACCGTGACACACTACATGACTTCTACTGGATCTCTTCTCCCCTATAGGACCGTGACACACTACATGACTTCTACTGGATCTCTTCTCCCCTATAGGACCGTGACACACTACATGACTTCTACTGGATCTCTTCTCCCCTATAGGACCGTGACACACTACATGACTTCTACTGGATCTCTTCTCCCCTATAGGACCGTGACACACTACATGACTTCTACTGGATCTCTTCTCCCCTATAGGACCGTGACACACTACATGACTTCTACTGGATCTCTTCTCCCCTATAGGACCGTGACACACTACATGACTTCTACTGGATCTCTTCTCCCCTATAGGACCGTGACACACTACATGACTTCTACTGGATCTCTTCTCCCCTATAGGACCGTGACACACTACATGACTTCTACTGGATCTCTTCTCCCCTATAGGACCGTGACACACTACATGACTTCTACTGGATCTCTTCTCCCCTATAGGACCGTGACACACTACATGACTTCTACTGGATCTCTTCTCCCCTATAGGACCGTGACACACTACATGACTTCTACTGGATCTCTTCTCCCCTATAGGACCGTGACACACTACATGACTTCTACTGGATCTCTTCTCCCCTATAGGACCGTGACACACTACATGACTTCTACTGGATCTCTTCTCCCCTATAGGACCGTGACACACTACATGACTTCTACTGGATCTCTTCTCCCCTATAGGACCGTGACACACTACATGACTTCTACTGGATCTCTTCTCCCCTATAGGACCGTGACACACTACATGACTTCTACTGGATCTCTTCTCCCCTATAGGACCGTGACACACTACATGACTTCTACTGGATCTCTTCTCCCCTATAGGACCGTGACACACTACATGACTTCTACTGGATCTCTTCTCCCCTAGACCGTGACACACTACATGACTTCTACTGGATCTCTTCTCCCCTATAGGCCCTGATCCCAAACATTTTAGTCTATAGTTTTGATTTGTTGGACGAATTATTGTCACCATATTTAGTCATAGTTTTAGTCGGCAAAGTTTCGGTTTTTATTATTTTTAGTTTCCGTCAAACCTTTTTCGTCATAGTTTTAGTCGACAAAATGGAGGGAAAATATTTAAACGATGTGATTGTGCGATACAGAGAATTGGTCTGACGTCATCATCCTCTGCAGGCCATGAGGAAGTGCACGGCAGCATGCTAAATGGTGTACACACACACACACACACACACACACAGACGCACGCACGCAGGCACGCACGCGGCCCGTAAATAATGGACTTAAAGGGAGTTTTCTATTCATCTTGACCTCTGTTCTTCTCCTCTGTTCAACCTCTCCTCTCATCCCTTCATCCTCAGTCTGTCTCCTTCACACACCGCTAATGAGTGTGTGTGTGTGTGTGTGTGTGTGTGTGTGTGTGTGTGTGTGTGTGTGTGTGTGTGTGTGTGTGTGTGTGTGAGAGAGAAAGAGAGACAGACAGACAGACAGACAGACAGACAAGGTGATAGACGGAAGAGAAGACGTCCTCTGTCTCCCTTTCTTTCCCTCTCCTCTCCTCTCCATTAACCTCAACCCTAAATCTCTTCCTCAAAACATGTTCCTATATAATCCTGAGGACACGTGGAACGCACGCGCGCGCAAACGCACAGCACACACACACACACACACACACACACACACACACACACACACACACACACACACACACACACACACACACACACACACACACACACACACACACACACACACACACACACACACACACACACACACACACACACACACACACACACACACACCTCATCATGCAGAGGGTTTTATAAGTGGTGAAAGTGAGTCATTTAATTCGATCAAAGCCTGAGAGAGAGAGAGAGAGAGAGAGAGAGAGCAGGCTCACGGACGATAAAAGCGCCGCCACACAGGCAGACCTGGCTCCCAAGAGAAGACAGACAGTGAATCCAGTGCACATTAACGTAGTAGAAACTGAGCATTTTCTAACTATACTTACCCACTGTACCAAGACATCAGAGACACATACTGACCACCTGGTCACTGTACCAAGACATCAGATACACATACTGACCACCTGGTCACTGTACCAAGACATCAGAGACACATACTGACCACCTGGTCACTGTACCAAGACATCAGAGACACATACTGACCACCTGGTCACTGTACCAAGACATCAGAGACACATACTGACCACCTGGTCACTGTACCAAGACATCAGAGACACATACTGACCACCTGGTCACTGTACCAAGACATCAGAGACACATACTGACCACCTGGTCACTGTACCAAGACATCAGAGACACATACTGACCACCTGGTCACTGTACCAAGACATCAGAGACACATACTGACCACCTGGTCACTGTACCAAGACATCAGAGACACATACTGACCACCTGGTCACTGTACCAAGACATCAGAGACACATACTGACCACCTGGTCAATGTACCAAGACATCAGATACACATACTGACCACCTGGTCACTGTACCAAGACATCAGAGACACATACTGACCACCTGGTCACTGTACCAAGACATCAGAGACACATACTGACCACCTGGTCACTGTACCAAGACATCAGAGACACATACTGACCACCTGGTCACTGTACCAAGACATCAGAGACATGTACTGACCACCTGTCCACTGTACCAAGACATCAGAGACACATACTGACCATGCACCTGTCCACTGTACCAAGACATCAGAGACATGTACTGACCACCTGTCTACTGTACCAAGACATCAGAGACACACATTGACCACCTGATCACTGTACCAAGACATCAGAGACACCTACTGACCACCTGTCCACTGTACCAAGACATCAGAGACAGGTCCCCAAACATCCCCAAAAGGCTGCTCCCAAAAAAATGAACAAACAAACAAACCCAAAGAAATTGGCACGAGCATGAAGCATTTTTATTCTAAATAAAAAATATATAATTCAGCCGCTCTCAAATATAGATCTATATCTGACCCAATAAGCCATTTATGTTGCCTAAAGGTGACTTTCTTCCCAATTCCAATACTGTTTCCAACATATCTCATAAACCACCAAAGTGGAAAAAGCGGCACTCCGGAATAAAATATGCTAGACAGATGCAATGTCTCATATTTTGAGAACGGTTACGCATTTCGGCAACAGCCTTAGAGCAGATTAAAAAAGTGTTTGTTTCTGAAGTGCACTTACTTATTCAGGCTTGCTTTCAAGATATTTATTTGAATAGCTGGTGAACACAAGTGGTGAAACTGGTTGCTTATTTTGGTGCTTGTTTACATGGACCTGGCCGCTTCTTTCACTCACAGAATCTGGCAACACCGGAGTCTCGTACCAAAACAAAAGACACACCATTTTTGCCTAGCTTTGATTGATTGATTGATTGATTGATTGAAGTATTTATTAACAGTTTGCAGAATTACAGTACATTTCAAGCACAACTCAATACAAAAACTGTTAACTGTGAGTGGACGATACCATAAAGCATTACACTTGTTTACAAGAGGGTCCACCTTCATCAAAACATTTAGAGACGTACAAATATACACTTCTATATAGCCAAAGAAGAGAACAGGAATCCATAATAAAGAGGTTTGTTTTGGAGTTGATCAATAATTGGTATAGGAATTGAGAATATGAGTTCAAATGTGCGACAGGCAAAATATCTTATTTAGGTCTGCTTCTACACTAGTAGTCAGCCCACACAGAACACACACACAGAGATACCAAGTCAAACTGAATTTGTACTTATTATACTATTCCTTTTTTTGGGCTTGAAGCGAGCCCACACACGTCCCTGCTTCTGGTGACTGATATTGTCATAATGAATGTTAGACTCATTGAAAACACACGTCCATGCTTCTCGTGACCGAGAGAGAGAGAGAGAGAGAGAGAGAGAGAGGACAAGGAGATGGAAAGACAGTGAGGTGACCCTGCACAAACGCTCGCGCAAACACACACACACACACCCCTGCCCCTTCTCTCTTTCCGGTCAGAGAAATCCAATTAACTGAATACAAATTGTAAATTATTCTCTGCGCACACACACACACACACACACACACACACACACAGGTCTGGTAGCAGAGCGCACCAGCAGTTTCACAATTAGAGCTCAGTGAGGCTCACTACATTGGAACCAACCAGCGTTCCAATGGATCACATGTATTGTTTTTGCCACAAGCGTCTTGTATACGTACTTTTCATTGGTTCCATAATATGTATAACGTACTGTTGTATCCTACTGGCTCAGTTGCCTGCGAGGAGCCCCCACCGGGAGGACATACTGTTGTATACTACTGGCTCAGCTGCCTGCTGTGAGGAGCCCCCACCGGGAGGACGTGCTGTTGTATCCTACTGGCTCAGCTGCCTGCTGTGAGGAGCCCCCACCGGGAGGACGTGCTGTTGTATCCTACTGGCTCAGCTGCCTGTGAGGAGCCCCCACCGGGAGGACATACTGTTGTATCCTACTGGCTCAGCTGCCTGTGAGGAGCCCCCACCGGGAGGACGTACTGTTGTATCCTACTGGCTCAGCTGCCTGTGAGGAGCCCCCACCGGGAGGACATACTGTTGTATCCTACTGGCTCAGCTGCCTGTGAGGAGCCCCCACCGGGAGGACATACTGTTGTATCCTACTGGCTCAGCTGCCTGTGAGGAGCCCCCACCGGGAGGACGTACTGTTGTATCACGCCACTGGGAGGACGTACTGTTGTATCCTACTGGCTGAAAAATGTTGTTCAACTGCCTTTTTTTCACAGACACTAAATAAAAACGAAGCTATGACTATAAGTATGACAAAACATATTGACAATTTCGTCAACAAATTGAAACAATTGACAATTGATGATGATGACTAGAGAAGAAGAAATCCAGTATATGACTAAGACAAGTACTTTTATGCTTGGTTGCGCGTGGGTGTCGTGGAATGTGCACATGCAAATGCCAAAACAAATTCCTATGTGTGTTACACAATGCAGGCTAATGAAGGAATCCGAGTCTGAAGTCACAATCGGAAAATAGCCGATCTACAAACACTGAAGGAAAGGACTGTTATTCAGAGGCAGGGACGTGCACACATAGATATCAAAGGGGGCTTCAGCCCCCGCCCTTTTACCCGTCTGTAAAACAACTGCCCTTTCCAGACCACGTATGCCACATTTACTACGGTGAAAGAAATGCAAATGCCACTCCTTTCTTTTCCATGCCATGTCGGAAGGCAGCATTCAGGAGAATTGCTTTTTTCCGAAGTCTCCTGAACTTGAATACAGCATTTTTGCGTTGGACAAACTTGTTTAGAAATCCATGTCATTACACCACATATTCACTAAAGAGTGCTGGGTTGCGCCCCGGAAAAAGCTGATCTACAAGCTCTCAACGTGTCGCGCTGCTATTTTCGCAAATTTTGTTCAAAATATATGGGATTTCAGCCCCTGCACATCACTCTCTGCTCATCCCTGTTCAGATATAGGACTAGGAGGAGCCGCCACAGTGGTTTTCAACCCCTTTCCTTTCAAGGTCCATTATTTTGTAGATCAGCTTATTCTTGGCACACGGATAAGTATAAATCGACGTATCAAAGCACAGTCGACTAAAACTATAGACAAAAACGAAGACATGACAGACGACTAGTAAAATATGACAAATAAACTAAATGTAATAATTATTATTCAAAAGACTATGAATAAAATAGTAATTGAAAATTATTATAGTATGTGCTGTCAGAATTCACACGGGGCTCAAGATCCAAACATCACATTTATTAAGATTAACCTATTTAGACCTGAGGACGATTCTACAAATGCCTTCTAAATCCTGACAGTTTTCTGAAAAACCCATGTTTCTGTGTCATGCATTCTCAAACATTTTCATGTCAAGGACCCCCAAAAATATATATGTAATTGGCCGCTCATAGGGCGCTATGAGCTTGTAGATCTGCTAGTTTTTTCAATAGCTAAAGTATAACATAATGCTTCAAACACCAAAAGGGGTTCCCGGTGAACACAGATTCTAATGTGCAGCTTGAGTCAGTGAACAAATGTCATTCTATTTTGAAGTTTATGTCTGGAATCTCACTCACGGCAGCTGTGTGCACCAGAGGGCTAGTAGAGAGAGAGAGAGAGAGAGAGAGAGAGAGAGAGAGAGAGAGAGAGAGAGAGCGAGAGACGGCCGCAGTGCGAAGCATGTTTGTTACTACGTAGCTTGTTTCTAAAAGATACTGTAATGTGTTTTCAGATACATCATTATATTAGTAATATCAGTGTGCTGTAATTACAATCAAGATTAATGTATGCTCACGACAGCCTATCGGCACACATGCAAGCACGCACACACACACACACACACACACACACACACACACACACACACATAAACACACGCACCATTTTTTAAGTGAGCCATTGAAGGTCTATCAGCGTAAAAATGGTCTCAACTTTCAACATCTCAAATGCCGTTTCCTGGCAAATAGATATTACTCTGTGTGTGTGTGTGTGTGTGTGTGTGTGTGTGTGTGTGTGTGTATCCATACTGTGCTCTGGCTGTGATTTCATGCTGCAACACTGCCCCCTATGGATGGAAACCTTAACTTCCTGACATCTACCATTCTCTATCTAAAAATAATTAAAGAAATAAAATAAAAGTATGTGTTGCACAGCGTTCGTGTTGTGTGCTTTGTTTGAAACAGGTGTTACCGATAATATAACAGGGCTTAAGCTATGTTAATTTGGAATGGACTTAGCTCCCTTCCTAGAAATGTAGTGGAGTCAAAGTCCTTATCCCATTTAGGACTGAGACCAGATTCTACAAATGTCTACTAAATCATGACGGTTTTCTGAAATAACCTCTGTTTCTATATCAGTGGTTCTCAAACTATTTCATGTCAAGGATCCCCAGAATTATCTGTATTTGGCTGCCGACCCCCAGTGAAAATATGTTGTTCCAGGAACCCCCCCTCCCCAGAAGCAAAGATTTGAGTTAAAAACGTTCGCTCTGAAAGAATATAATATTCAAAGATATGCACCACAAAAAAAAACATATCTTGTAGCTTGTAGCTTGTAGATCTGCAATTTTTCAATAGCTAAAGTATAACAATGCTTAAAACACCAAAAGGGGTTCCCATCCTGAATGGGATGAGGAGAACTTTACACATTTTCAACCTTATCCTCATACAACTTCTCCTCAAAACTATGATGACTAAAAGACTAGTAAGTATATTGACGATTTCGTCAACAAATAAAAACTACACTAAAATGTTAGGGAGGGACTAGTGGACAAGAGATCCAGTATAAGTCATTCATTTTACACTTGGTTTGCATGCTTTTTGCGGTCAAAATCAACACCTGCTCCTCACGAATGATCATTATAGGATGACACCATTTCTGTCTACTCACTCCGTGTCTCACTGGTTGGCTATGCAGGCCTATTTCTGCTTAATTGAAAAGGGTGGACTCTGTTGTAAACAAGTGTAATGCTTTATCTGCTTTCATGTGAAATGTACCCATTCTAATGGATTGGCCTGGAGGAGAGGTCATCAGGTGGTCTCCAACAACCTTCTTAGAGTGTTTTTAGACCCTCAACCACTACACTGTCCAGCTGGCGGGTCAGTCGCGATTGGCCTAAATCACTGGCCCTCTCCTCCAGGCGTCCTTTCTCTTCATGCCAGAGCTAGTCTCACATTGCCAGACTGTTGCCTCTCGCAATTTACAAAAGCTGCCATCGTACAGTCTGGAGCGCTGCGACACGTTGTGGGCTGGTAGATCTGCTATTTTCAGCAAGTAAACAGTCATTACGACAGCATCAAGGCCCGCCAAAATACATTTTGTTTGACTAAATCACCTGTAGATTTAGTCGACTAAAATCTCACTCAACTAAAACTAGACTAAACACTAAAACATTGCAGGTGACTAAAATGTGACAAAAATTAAATGAAAACTATTCAAGAGACTATGACTAAAACTAAATCAAAATCTGCTGCCAAAAACAACACTGGTCTGGAGCAACGGAAGCTCTATCATGAGTAGCCTACAATATAAAGCAGGAGGTGAAGCCTCCGTTTCCGTGAAAGTTCCGTTTCGTCTTTACGGTCACGCAAATATATCCTAATATAAATCGAAATCAATAAGCATTATATAGCTTGCTGCTTAGCAGAAATTGAAATGAAAAAATAAATAAAAGCTCTAAAGATATTTTAAAATATATTTCCGTGAACGGAAATGGCAGCTTCCTTGCTAGGATTTCGGGAGGCGTAGTTCCAGACTCTATATAGCAGTGTTCCAGGGGGTCCCCAGCTTATGGGTCTGTAACTCAGAGAGTGTACAAATGGTACACACACTTGTACACTCTCAGAGTTAAATTAACATTGATTTTACAATATAAATGGGGGTCCCAGAGATAGAAATGCCATTAAATGGGGATAGGTAGACTAATATGCATGTCAAACTGGGGGTCCTTGAAATTAAAATGGTTGAGAGTCACTGCTAGAGCCGTATAAATCTTCTCGTATGGGGGTCCCTGGCGTATATTCTCTAATGGGGGTCCGTGGGATAATTAGTGTCAATTTGGGGGTTGACATGAAACAGTTTGGGAACCACTGCTATATAGCATTCAGAAATGGTGGAATAGTTGTCTGGCTACGCGAGACGATGCCAGAGCCAACAGGAGGCTCTCTCTCTGCAGGCACTGATGAGACACAGAGACGTGTCTACCAGTGACATCATGGTCTCCGTCCTCTCGGAGTCTCATTAGTGGTCTGTGGGCAGTACGTTGTCAGAGATAAAGGTTATCCTTGGAATGAGAAGAACATGGAGAACTGCTTGCATGTTTTCACATGGAAACTATGACGGTTATGGACAAATATCATTTTGCAATTACTATACGCGACAATCCAACTCACGGACATGTCCATGTCAATAAAAACACATCTCAATGTGTGCGTGTGTGTGTGAGAGAGTGAGAGAGAGAGAGAGAGAGAGAGAGAGAGAGAGAGAGAGAGTGTGTGGACACAGTCTTCTCTTCAAAGTAGCCTTTTCTCCCGTCTTACTGGCCATGAATACTAACATGAAACTGAATGAACGCCCAGAGAGAGAGAGAGAGAGAGAGAGAAAGAGAGAGAAAGAGACAGACAGACAGACAGACAGACAGACAGACAGAGAGAGAGATACCGAGAAAGAAATTGAGTGAGTCAGTCAGTCAGTCAGTCAGTCAGTCAGACAGACAGACAGACAGACAGACAGACAGACTCCCCTTCCGATTGGTCAATCACTGAGTTCATCGGTCTGTAATTTTTCAATAATGACCTCTGACCTCAATACATGTCTCATCAAAGTATCAGAGCACCTGGCTTCTATCTGTATCCAACATGGCAGCCATGTGTAAACAAACACACAATGCCATTTACAACTAAACGTTGCTCTCAGGAATGCTTTTTGAAAACATCCGAGGTGAGAAATAGACAATACAGTAACCTAACCGAACATTGATTCTATATTATCGACACAATTTACAATTTAGGCATTTAGCAGACGCTCTTAATCCAGAGCGATTTACAATAAGGAAGAACAAAGAAACATAATACATAAACGTAATACATCAAAACATCAAAAAGTCATGATCCTATGTAAGCTTAAGAACCTAACAGTGGAATGTCGATCTAAGGAAACTACCGGTATGTGTATACACTATAAAGTGCTATTTAAGTTACATGAGTTGAACCTGTGCATAAGCCTGGAGGAGGTCGAGGCCAGGGCAAGTACTGCGGCAAGTGTTGGGTTGAGGAGCACTTTACACACTTTCAACCTTCAATCCTCATACAACTGCTCCTCACCAGTGTTAATTTCTTTCGACTACGACGAAAAAATACGTTTTCACTGACAAATACTAATAAATAGAGATCCAGTATGAGTCATTTTACACTTGGTTGCATGTTCAAAATACGTCACTACGTCCGGTTGTTTTCAGAGGCGACCGCGTTGCACTGGACGCACCTGTCATTAATTCACGGAACACGTTAATTACCGTGAGCAATGAAATCCTTACGTGTCTTGTCACCTTTGGGTCCATATGATTAATCAACGTATTAAGTAGCCGTGCAATCAGCACGGGATAACCAACGGGGAGACATAAAACCTCCTCAGGGCCAATATATCTGGGTTTATTTCTCAAAAATGACCTGCTTCTCATTGCGTATCCCTTGCTTATGATTATATAAAAAGCAGTGTTTGTACATAACCGTCGTCAGACTCGTCACTAAAAAGCTGTTTAGGACTTTTCTGTTTTGGACTGACAAAGTTTTTTTTGCCACTCAGTAGGCGTTACCGCATTAGTTCTGCGTATGACGACGTCACATGCATACCGGCATCTATACATATTAATTTTGAAAATGTTCAAGAAAAAATCAGCAAGAAAGCCCAAATAGGCAGAAAACCCCCCAAAAACACAACCTATTATTTACAAGCAACAGGAAAAAAAGAAGAAAAAAAAGATAAGCTAAAGTCGCTTAAAATAAGTAGACGTGACAACGCGGTCTCTTCTTAAAATAAGTAGACGTGACAACGCGGTCTCGTCTTAAAATAAGTAGACGTGACAACGCGGTCTCGTCTTAAAATAAGTAGACGTGACAACGCGGTCTCGTCTTAAAATAAGTAGACGAGACAACGCGGTCTCGTCTTAAAATAAGTAGACGAGACAACGCGGTCTCGTCTTAAAATAAGTAGACGAGACAACGCGGTCTCTTCTTAAAATAAGTAGACGTGACAACGCGGTCTCTTGTCCAGAATGTCCTATTGTTCAACTTCTGACATCAAAATAGTCGTCCTTATTCTCATGGCAACCATTGGTCAAAAGATAGTCGAGCTTGTAGATCTGCTATTTGTTGAGAAAGATCCAGTGTAGGCTACACTTTACCTGTTATATGGCCCTGTGGGACTCCACATCTACACCATACAGTGCTTAAAGGGACACTTCACCCTTTTTGCAAAAAGATATATGTTAATGACGTTTAGAAGCTTTAGAACACTTTCCTGGGGGTCTTTATGTGTGTAATATGTGGTTTTAGATATTTTAGATTGTAGCAGTGAGCCTGTTGTCTCTGATGTCATGGACACTGGGCTCACTTCCTTCCTGGACTACATGTTGTCTCAGTAAGACAGCTCTCCCCCCTATCCACAAGGAGGAGCAGTGCACCAAAGAATTATGGGAATTGTAGTCCAGGAAGGTAGTGAGACCAGTGTCCATGACATCAGAGACAACAGGCTCACTGCTACAATCTAAAATATCTGAAACCACATATTACACACATAAATACCCCCAGGAAAGTGATCTAAAGCTTCTAAACGTCATTAACATATATTTTTTTGCAAAAAGGGTGAAGTGTCCCTTTAAGCTATAGTTATATGGCCCTGTGGGACGCCACATCTACACCATACAGTGTTTAAGCTATAGTTATATGGCCCTGTGGGACTCCACATCTACACCATACAGTGTTTAAGTGGTTCAATCAATACAAGGCTG
>NC_137863.1:30070569-30083069 GCF_963924005.1 Protomyctophum bolini | reverse complement strand
CATGTCCAGGGGGTGTACTTGTACATCAAGCTGCCTCCCGCTACAGAAACAGGAGATAGGCTCCTGCCCCTATGGGCCTCATGGCTCGGCAAGGCTATACTTACTTACTGGGCGCTACACTCCCTCCGCCAACCTGGGGAGAGCAGTGGACTGACCTCATGCTTCCTTCTATGCATGAGGAGTCCAAGCTGCTTCTTGTCACCCATGGGTGGGGGGTTCCCCGGTTGGACGTAGTGCGTGGAAGGAACATGTTATTCCGACCAGTTACTCTCCCCTCCATCAGGCACCCTGCAGGGCCAGTGGGAGGCAGAAACGGTATGTCTTACACCTAATGGATGGATGGATGGATTGGTGGAAGGATGGGTAAATAGATGGTGTTTATTAATATTTTAATCTATCAGATCATGAATATTGATTTGGATTTCTCTTAAGAATAACAAATCTCTAGTCTAATGAGCAAGAATGGGAACTGTGTGTGTGTGTGTGTGTGTGTGTGTGTGTGTGTGTGTGTGTGTGTGTGTGTGTGTGTGTGCGTGTGCGTGTGCGTGTGCGTGCGTGCGTGCGTGCGTGCGTGCGTGCGTGCGTGCGTGCGTGCGTGCGTGCAAGCGTGCAAGCGTGCGTGGAAGTGTTGTATTGCTATGGGTCAGGTATCAATTATAGATCAAATTGAAATATTAATTTGAACACATTAAAATATTCTTGTTTTCATAACACACATGCACACGCACACAGGCAAGCAAGCACACACGCACACACACACACACACACACACACACACACACACACACACACAAGGCTCCGAGCCATAGGAAACAGATTAGCATGTTGTCAACTCAACATGTCAGAACATTACCATAATTAACTTACAACATATAGACACACGTGTGTGTGTGTGTGTGTGTGTGTGTGTGTGTGCGCGCGCGAGAATATAGCACAGGTGGGAGGGGATGGTTTTCAAAACTAGACCACACACACACACACACACACACACACCCCTGTACTCGTTGCCTATAGTGAGGTCGATCAGTCGAACGGCCACGTTTACAATTCTATCAGTCGAACGGCCACGTTTACAATTCTATCAGTCGAACGGCCACGTTTACAATTCTATCAGTCGAACGGCCACGTTTACAATTCTATCAGTCGAACGGCCACGTTTACAATTCTATCAGTCGAACGGCCACGTTTACAATTCTATCAGTCGAACGGCCACGTTTACAATTCTATCAGTCGAACGGCCACGTTTACAATTCTATCAGTCGAACGGCCGCATTTTACAATTCTATAATTTGGACGTCCACGTTTTACAATTCTATCAGTCGAACGGCTGCGTTCAACATACATGGGACATGATTGAGGTACCTTATTTTTGGCAAGCAACATTATAACTTGCGCAAGCAGAGTGCGCAAGTAGGCTACTAGTTTCACCCAGGGCGATATTCGATGCGTATGCACCGTCCCAGCAAATGACGTAATGACTACTTGTGCCTGATACGGCAGTGGTGCCAGATTACATACATGTATACATAGGAACATTTTTTTTTATGAATCTTTGAAACATCTCACCGACACTTAAGCGGAGCGCAGATGGGCCTGAACGGAGCGTATGTACACCTGCGTTCTATTGAGTGCTTACGAACTGCAGAGGGACCCTACGGGGAAGCGATGAAAAGAGCTTAACCGAGGGGGTTCCGAGAGGGTCTACTCCTCACCCAACCTTCACATCAGGAGACCTCAGCTGGTTCCTTTACCTTTATAGTTTCCTGGCACCTCACTTCCTGGAAGTGGAACTATTCTTGGAACTATTGTTCACATACTTTACCCCCACAACTCCCCCTGTGGTCAAACATTTTGTCAACAGAAAATGGATGACCAAGATTCAACTACACAAAATACAATATATTATATTCTCCGTACACTACATGTCAGGGTTAAATATTCAACCATAGTTTAACCAATATATTGCCTTATTATTCCCAAGTATGTTTAATTTCCTTTACTCATACAAGGACAGGAAATACATTAGTATTAACCCTGTCTGATACCATGCGCATGCATGTGCGCGTGCGTGCATGCGCACACACACTGCAAAGTGGGAGGCATTAGCCACTAGGCTCCAGCAGGCTGATTACTCATAATTCCCGGATCTGTTGTCTGTACAGTCTGTCTGTACTATACAACATAATTACTGTTATTAACCCATTTAGACCTGAGACCAGATTCTACAAATGTCTTCTAAATCTAAATCATGACAGTTTTCTGAAAACCCTATGTTTCTGTGTCAGTGGTTCTCAAACTATTTCATGTCAAGGACCCCCAGAATGATCTGTATTTGGCCGCCGACCCCCATTTGAAAATATGTTGTTCCAGGCCTGGTGACTAGTTACTTTGAAGATTTCAATTATTACTACAAAACATACAGCCCTCGAAAATAGACGATCTACAAGCTCACAATGTGACGCATTGTGAGCTTGAAATGATGACATTCTGCATAGTGAGTACTTTCTACTCTTGGTACTTTAAGTACATTTTGATGCTAATTCTTTTGTACTTTTAAATAACTTCAGAGTTCCGGGTATTTACTTGCCAAAGGTTCCCAAAACATCGGGTCGAAACAGGTTTAACACTCAAGAGAGCCAAACCTGCGAGCTCATGGATTAAAGCTTCAATTCCAACTGGTTAATGCTATGCAGCGGCCAAATACATAATAGAAACATAGGTTTTTCAGAAAACTGTCATGGTTTAGAAGACATTTTGTAGAATCTGGTCTCAGGTCCTAAATGGGTCCTGAAAGTACAATCACACAAACGCAGCAATTAGTTCCTGCAAGCCCAAGCGATGCTTTTGGTCAACATTTTTATTTTAATTATTACTTAAAAAAATGTCCTGTTCTTTTTTCACCTAAACATCATCATTGATGTTCATTGTTTAGTCTTGCAATGCCATTGGTCATGATATTTGCATATAAATACCCCCCACAGAGGAAAAAATTCAAACAACTTCAAAATCTCTGGACTAAATTTTTAACCATTAACCTATAACGCTGAAACAAGTAAGTAAAATGTCTGTAATATACAGTATATTTGTTGTGACCATTAGAATCTCTAGAACATGTACATTAATTATTGTGAAAGATATCCCCCAAATGTAAATTATGAATTTATTAATAATGATTCATTATTTTAATAATTATTCCAAATGTGCATAACATTTGCATAAACCTTTTTATTTATTTGTTTTTACATAATTTCCTCTGCAAAGTCCTAGTAGTACAAAGTAGTAGTAATAGGTTGAAATCTCTTTTTTGCAACTAGAAATATATCCAGGTCTTGCAGGGTTAAGACATAATAGGAAAATAGCAGATCTAAAAGTCCATAATGCATCAGCGAGGCAATGCGTTGTAGCTTGTAGATTCATTGGATATGTTCCACTAGTTTGGGTCCCAGAGAGACATAGGCTACTGGTCTAAAGGTATTGTAAATAAAATAAAATGTGTTATTAAATCAATGAGGCTTCATTTCATACACTAGAGTGTCGCAGTGTCGCCCCCTTTCATGACAACAAGTGTCCCAAAAGAGAATTTCCCATTCATTTTTCCCATAGACAACTCGGCTGCTGGCAAATCAAGAAAATGAAAAAAAAAAAAAAAAAACGATCAACGATCAAACGAGTTTTTTTGTTGTACTGCATGTGCCCTTTTTTTCTTCATTCTATAAATATTTGTTCGCCCCAAAAATAAATGTTTATTGTCATGATTTGTCATCATGATCCAAGTTGGCTTTATCGTCTGTGGTGGGACTGCGACGCTCTATAAAATATGTTATACACTGACATTTAGGGTTAGCTTTAGGTGTGACTATTCTCATGCCACACTCAGTTTGTGCTCGCTCTCTCTCTCTCTCTCTCTCTCTCTCTCTCTCTCTCTGTCACCATGGAGTCAGACATTTGCAGACCATGAGGTAACAGGAGAGAGTCGTTAATCTTTGATAGGTGTGTGTGTGTGTGTGTGTGTGTGTGTGTGTGTGTGTGTGTGTGTGTGTGTGTGTGTGTGTGTGTGTGTGTGTGTGTGTGTGTGTGTGTGTGTGTGTGTGTGTGTGTGTGTGTGCGTGTGCGTGCGTGCATGTTTGTGTGTGTGTGAGTGTGTGAGAGATGGCGCTTCAGTTATTGATTTGCAATTCATCAGATCACTGGCCGGATGGGAGGGGAGAGAGAGAGACAGGGAGAGAGACAGACAGCAGAGAGACAGACAGGGGGAGAGGCAGACAGATAGATGATAGTGTTGACAGTTTAAACAGAGGAAAGGTCGACAATCAGCACATGCAGGAGGATGTGTGTGTGTGTGTGTGTGTGTGTGTGTGTGTGTGTGTGTGTGTGTGTGTGTGTGTGTGTGTGTGTGTGTGTGTGTGTGTGTGTGTGTGTGTGTGTGTGTACGCATCCATGTGTGTGTGTGTGTGTGCGCGTATGTGTGAAATCATGCAGCATCATTACTCATTCAAGACACAGAACATATGGGGTCCAGTGATCGCATGATTGAGTGTGTGTGTGTATGTGTGTGTGTGTGTGTGTGTGTGTGTGTGTGTGACAGACATACAGACCTCAGGGGGAATTGTCCGTGTTAAACGAGTGAAATGGGCTGAAGACCAATGAGAGATGACACTGTGTGTGTGTGTGTGTGTGTGTGTGTGTGTGTGTGTGTGTGTGTGTGTGTGTGTGTGTGTGCGTGTGTGTGTGTGTGTGTGTGTGTGTGTGTGTGTGTGTGTGTGCGTGCGTGCGTGCGTGCGAGGTGTATGTGTATGGTGTATCAGGACACGCAAAGATGAAAAACAGATTGCACGCACACACACACACATGCACGTCCACCAGCGATGTGAATAATATGACCAAGAACGGCAATAATGTATTATTTATTTCCATAATAATTCCTCTTACAGCATCTCTATCAGCAGTGTAACAGAATGGTAAACAGATGGCTGCTGACATTTACATTTTATTTTCCCTTCTATCTAAGGTGCTACTTTGAATACGTCTATTCTTTGGTACATAAAAGTCTGATAGCGGCCATAAAAGAAAGAGAAATGATTATACTCATATATTATAGCGCCACAGCCACATATAGAACATCACATGCACACCCAGTTGGTGAAACTGTTCGAAGAGGTGAAGCATACCCAGAAGATACATTCCAGAATGCTGAAGCCCCTGCTGAAGCAGAAGGAAGATGTGTCCCTGCTGAAGCAGAAGGAAGATGTGTCCCTGCTGAAGCAGAAGGAAGATGTGTCCCTGCTGAAGCAGAAGGAAGATGTGTCCCTGCTGAAGCAGAAGGAAGATGTGTCCCTGCTGAAGCAGAAGGAAGATGTGTCCCTGCTGAAGCAGAAGGAAGGAGAAAAGTTCCTGCTTGAGACAGAGGAAGAGGTCCAGTCCATGAACAGGAAGCTGTGCGACTCAGAGTTCAAGGCTACAGTTGTAAGTTTGTATTTAATATCATATTGTCCATGTCCTTCAAAGTTATTTCTAATGGTTTGAGCCTCAATCACCACTCTGATATCACCAGTCCTTGCCATTTCTTTCTGGACTTTGAAAGCCGTTTTAGCTGCAGTACCACAATGTCTTGAGGTGGTGGGGGTGCTGATATGCAGATTATTTAATATTTGAGTCATTATAATACTGATACTAGATAAAACCAGGCTTGTTTCCATTCCATGCCAGCTTGGAAAATCAACAATGGTGGACATTGTAAACAAAGTGGAAATATATAAGTTATATAAGTAGGGTGACATTGATGACGTCACGATGAGGCCAAAATCAGTTGAGCTGTTCCTGAGAGCAATTTCCATTAAAACACCATTATGATATGAAAGCCTGATTGTTCAAAATCGGTTATTTGTGGGGATAGAAAACACATAATTATGGGAGCCCCAAAAACCAAAAACTAAAGAAATTGAAAAAGTTGAATTTTACGTCCATTAAAGTAAAGAATGTGAATACTTTATTTTACACTACTGGAAACCAGCTACAAGGGGAACACCTTGCCACGTGCTTGTTGTTCTTTTGTCATGTGTGTACTTGTGTTATTGCCATGTTTTTGTATTGTATTTTTAGCCTAATAATGTGCTAAATGTGAGGACATCAATGGAAATAAGTCCCTGGACTTTCCTGTGAAAATGCTCAAATGCTTTTTTTTTTGTGTATGCCATCTGTGCAATCACTTTTTAATCAAATAAAAGTATATTTCCCTCAATCCTGGAGTCAATTCATTATGTAAACTAGACAAACATTCTCCTGCTCATTACATCAGGAATGAGTACGGAGACTTTTAGAATACAGATACAGGACAAACTGTCTCTCAACAGGGAACTAGGAACCAATCAACAAGAACACGCTGCAAACACAGGGCTTAAATAGACACAGGATAACAGGACACAGGTGAAACCAAAACACAATCAACACTAGGATTGGCTGAAGGACTAACAGGACACTGCCCAATCGACACTAGGATTGGCTGAAGGACTAACAGGACACTGCCCAATCGACACTAGGATTGGCTGGAGGACTAACGGGACACAGGTGGAAACACTGACACATCACAAGACAGGTTAGACAAGGCAGGGAAACCGTAACTAGGCAGACAGGAAACACTGGGGACCATACTACAAAATAAAACACAAAACCAAGGCAACAACAGAGCAAAACAGAACAGGAACACATGGCCCCCTTAAATCTCTTCATCCTCATACACATTTTGTTTAACTAACATGCTTCTATCCCTGGAGTGTCTTAATTGCTCTTTCTCTGCTTTCTGGGGCAGAACCTCCACAGAGAAATGGGATGGATGGGTCCAACTGTCCAGACCAGAACACACAGTGTGTGTGTGTGTGTGTGTGTGTGTGTGTGTGTGTGTGTGTGTGTGTGTGTGTGTGTGTGTGTGTGTGCGTGCGTGCGTGCGTGCGTGCGTGCGTGCGTGAGTGCGTGTGTGTGCAGTGTGCATGCGTACGTACGTGCGTGCATGCGTGCGTGCAATCCCTCAGGCCTCTTACCGGACACACAGAAAGAAAAGTAAGAAAGAATGGAGAGAATGCAGGATGAAAACAAGTACAGGACAGAAAGTACGACAGAATGAAAAATGAACGAGCAGATGAAGCGACAGAATGATTAAATGAACGACAAGAGAGTGAAAACAAGGCCAGATGTTCTGTCGTCTCTGTCAGGAAACCTTATATGACCAAAACTGTTACTTTGATGTCAGGAAACCTTATATGACCAAAACGGTTACTTTGATGTCAGAAAACCTTATACCAGTGGTTCCCAAACTTTTTCATGTCAAGGAAGAGAATATTTTTACGGCTCTAGTCGAGATTCTCAACCCGTTTAATTTCAAGGACCCCCAGTTTGATGTGCATTAGGCTACAGACCCCCATTTAATGGCATTTCTATCTCTGGGACCCCCAATTTATATTGTAAAATCACTGTTAATTTAACTCTGAGAGTGTACTCTGAGAGTGTACAAATGGAACCAATTGGACCCTCACAACATGTCACACTTTGGTTTGGCTATTTTTGTGTGACACTGTAGAATGAAAAAAACATTGCATGAATGCACCTGCGAGCATAGTCTCCCCGTGTTTCTTCACTAGTCCGATCCAGAAGAACACAGTTTTCCGGCCACTGCTACAGAGCTGACAATGAGGTTAAATCTCCCCTTCTTCTCTGGAGTCCTGCCTCAAAGCAGACCAGAGGTAGAAAACTGTCATTCCCTGATCTCATCGCTATAGGGACACATGGCGTGGCATTGTGAAATCCATGATCTCGACCGCGGTCGAAAGTTAATGATTATTGTGTTCCAGTTAAAATGTGTTCATAATTGCTCATATCTTGGCTCCTGATTGGATGACGTTATAGGATCCCGACCATAGAGGATGACACATCACCACGGGTTCATTTTTATTTGCATTGTAATCCATTTTGGATCGCCTCATATAAGAACTGTGAAAAATAAACAAATCATCCCGGCCATTTCACTCATATGGATATGAAGATTCAACTGAATGTGAGAAAACACTATGTTACTGCTGCTGAGTTACATTTTCGCTAGAAACACACTGTATCATATGACTGACTGGCTGTCTTAAACTATACAGAGACATCTCCCCAACATTATCGCCCAGACAGTTTGTATATTTTTGGAACACAATTCTTGTATGAGACGAATTTAAGATGTTTTAAGTGTGTGTGTGTGTGTGTGTGTGTGTGTGTGTGTGTGTGTGTGTGTGTGTGTGTGTGTGTGTGTGTGTGCACGTGTGTGTGCATGTGTGTGCGTGCGGGGGGAGTGATGTATCTTCCTACAACAATACCCCACAAACAAAAGATTCAAGACTTTATTCTCTCCTCTCCTCTCCTCTCAGTGTGTTACTTGTCCAGCTGTCTCCAGACATGAGTAATCAAACCTTGATGAGAGTGGTGTGGAGAAGATGATGATGATTATGATGAGAGAGAGAGAGAGAGAGAGAGAGAGAGAGAGAGAGAGAGAGAGAGACACAATGGCTGGCTGGCTGGCAGGCAGGCAGGCAGGCAGAATGGGAAAGAGAATGGGGATGTGGCTCGATCTAGGTGGTGATTATCTCTGCGGTGTGTGTGCGTACATGCATGCGTGCATGTGTGTGTGTGCGTGTGCACGTACGTGCATGCTGGGTACCAGCCTGTAAGTCGCTGGGTGGTCGATGTTTTCTCCTCTGTAAACGAGCAGAGCAACGGGTGAGAGACAGA
The DNA here is from genome assembly GCF_963924005.1 of Protomyctophum bolini. Lineage (NCBI taxonomy): Eukaryota > Metazoa > Chordata > Actinopteri > Myctophiformes > Myctophidae > Protomyctophum > Protomyctophum bolini. The sequence continues at coordinate 30,074,309 of NC_137863.1, read as the reverse complement.
GGGAGGTAGAGAATGATGGAGGGATGAGAGACAGAGGGAGGTAGAGAATGATGGAGGGATGAGAGACAGAGGGAGGTATAGAATGATGGAGGGATGAGAGACAGAGGGAGGTATAGAATGATGGAGGGATGAGAGACAGAGGGAGGTATAGAATGATGGAGGGATGAGAGACAGATGGAGGTATAGAATGATGGAGGGATGAGAGACAGAGGGAGGTAGAGAATGATGGAGGGATGAGAGACAGAGGGAGGTATAGAATGATGGAGGGATGAGAGACAGAGGGAGGTAGAGAATGATGGAGGGATGAGAAGAGACAGATGGAGGTATAGAATGATGGAGGGATGAGAAGAGACAGAGGGAGGTATAGAATGATGGAGGGATGAGAGACAGAGGGAGGTAGAGAATGATGGAGGGATGAGAAGAGACAGAGGGAGGTATAGAATGATGGAGGGATGAGAAGAGACAGAGGGAGGTATAGAATGATGGAGGGATGAGAGACAGAGGGAGGTATAGAATGATGGAGGGATGAGAAGAGACAGAGGGAGGTAGAGAATGATGGAGGGATGAGAAGAGACAGAGGAAGGTATAGAATGATGGAGGGATGAGAAGAGACAGATGGAGGTATAGAATGATGGAGGGATGAGAGACAGAGGGAGGTATAGAATGATGGAGGGATGAGAGACAGAGGGAGGTAGAGAATGATGGAGGGATGAGAAGAGACAGAGGGAGGTATAGAATGATGGAGGGATGAGAAGAGACAGATGGAGGTATAGAATGATGGAGGGATGAGAAGAGACAGAGGTATAGAATGATGGAGGGATGAGAAGAGATAGAGGGAGGTATAGAATGATGGAGGGATGAGAAGAGACAGAAGGAGGTATAGAATGATGGAGGGATGAGAGACAGAGGGAGGTAGAGAATGATGGAGGGATGAGAGACAGAGGGAGGTAGAGAATGATGGAGGGATGAGAAGAGACAGAGGGAGGTAGAGAATGATGGAGGGATGAGAAGAGACAGAGGAAGGTATAGAATGATGGAGGGATGAGAAGAGACAGATGGAGGTATAGAATGATGGAGGGATGAGAGACAGAGGGAGGTAGAGAATGATGGAGGGATGAGAAGAGACAGAGGGAGGTATAGAATGATGGAGGGATGAGAAGAGACAGAGGGAGGTATAGAATGATGGAGGGATGAGAAGAGACAGAGGTATAGAATGATGGAGGGATGAGAAGAGACAGAGGTATAGAATGATGGAGGGATGAGAAGAGATAGAGGGAGGTATAGAATGATGGAGGGATGAGAAGAGATAGAGGGAGGTATAGAATGATGGAGGGATGAGACAGAGGTATAGAATGATGGAGGGATGAGAGGGAGGTATAGAATGATGGAGGGATGAGACAGAGGTATAGAATGATGGAGGGATGAGACAGAGGTATAGAATGATAGAGGGATGAGACAGAGGTATAGAATGATGGAGGGATGAGACAGAGGTATAGAATGATGGAGGGATGAGACAGAGGTATAGAATGATGGAGGGATGAGACAGAGGTATAGAATGATGGAGGGATGAGACAGAGGTATAGAATGATGGAGGGATGAGACAGAGGTATAGAATGATGGAGGGATGAGACAGAGGTATAGAATGATGGAGGGATGAGACAGAGGTATAGAATGATGGAGGGATGAGAGGGAGGTATAGAATGATGGAGGGATGAGACAGAGGTATAGAATGATGGAGGGATGAGACAGAGGTATAGAATGATGGAGGGATGAGACAGAGGTATAGAATGATGGAGGGATGAGAGGGAGGTATAGAATGATGGAGGGATGAGACAGAGGTATAGAATGATGGAGGGATGAGACAGAGGTATAGAATGATGGAGGGATGAGACAGAGGTATAGAATGATGGAGGGATGAGACAGAGGTATAGAATGATGGAGGGATGAGACAGAGGTATAGAATGATGGAGGGATGAGACAGAGGTATAGAATGATGGAGGGATGAGACAGAGGTATAGAATGATGGAGGGATGAGAAGAGACAGAGGTATAGAATGATGGAGGGATGAGAAGAGACAGAGGTATAGAATGATGGAGGGATGAGAAGAGATAGAGGGAGGTATAGAATGATGGAGGGATGAGAAGAGACAGAGGGAGGTATAGAATGATGGAGGGATGAGAGACAGAGGTATAGAATGATGGAGGGATGAGAGAGAGGTATAGAATGATGGAGGGATGAGAGGGAGGTATAGAATGATGGAGGGATGAGACAGAGGTATAGAATGATGGAGGGATGAGACAGAGGTATAGAATGATGGAGGGATGAGACAGAGGTATAGAATGATGGAGGGATGAGACAGAGGTATAGAATGATGGAGGGATGAGAGAGAGGTATAGAATGATGGAGGGATGAGACAGAGGTATAGAATGATGGAGGGATGAGACAGAGGTATAGAATGATGGAGGGATGAGACAGAGGTATAGAATGATGGAGGGATGAGAGGGAGGTATAGAATGATGGAGGGATGAGACAGAGGTATAGAATGATGGAGGGATGAGACAGAGGTATAGAATGATGGAGGGATGAGACAGAGGTATAGAATGATGGAGGGATGAGAGACAGAGGTATAGAATGATGGAGGGATGAGAGACAGAGGTATAGAATGATGGAGGGATGAGACAGAGGTATAGAATGATGGAGGGATGAGACAGAGGTATAGAATGATGGAGGGATGAGACAGAGGTATAGAATGATGGAGGGATGAGACAGAGGTATAGAATGATGGAGGGATGAGACAGAGGTATAGAATGATGGAGGGATGAGACAGAGGTATAGAATGATGGAGGGATGAGACAGAGGTATAGAATGATGGAGGGATGAGACAGAGGTATAGAATGATGGAGGGATGAGAGACAGAGGTATAGAATGATGGAGGGATGAGACAGAGGTATAGAATGATGGAGGGATGAGAGACAGAGGTATAGAATGATGGAGGGATGAGAGGGAGGTATAGAATGATGGAGGGATGAGAGGGAGGTATAGAATGATGGAGGGATGAGACAGAGGTATAGAATGATGGAGGGATGAGACAGAGGTATAGAATGATGGAGGGATGAGACAGAGGTATAGAATGATGGAGGGATGAGACAGAGGTATAGAATGATGGAGGGATGAGACAGAGGTATAGAATGATGGAGGGATGAGACAGAGGTATAGAATGATGGAGGGATGAGAGGGAGGTATAGAATGATGGAGGGATGAGACAGAGGTATAGAATGATAGAGGGATGAGAAGAGACTGGCATGGTGTTAAGGCATGTGTTTCATGAGGTCTTGGAGATCGAGGCTTTTGCTGATCCTGGACAAAACTAACAGGTTGAAACTAACAGGATCGGAAACAGCTTTATTGTCACAGTTTTACAAGTAAAAGAAAAGCAGGTGAAATGTTGTGCATAGTTTTTGTGCATAGTTTACACACAAACTGTTTAATCCTCTGTATACCGAATGTTGTATGTAAACTTAAAGTAGCTATAAGCAATAATTTGTCAAACTTTTAATTACTTTTCTTTCCAGACAGCCAGCAATAAGTGAAACGCTCCCCAAAAAATGTAATCTCTGTGACACATCTAGGGGCCACAATCTACATTCAAAGATTTTCCTAGAAGCTTTGTCAAAAAAAGGGGAAAAAAGAAAACTAGATAAAGTGGCCATCAGCACAGGTCTCCAGTCTCCACCAGGGCA
>NC_137863.1:30033069-30058069 GCF_963924005.1 Protomyctophum bolini | reverse complement strand
GAGAGAGAGACAGTATAAACAGTTAATAAGACATAAGAAAAACAATATTACGATCAGAAACCGTAGTATATCCATCAAATCAAAACAACGGAGAGCGACCTGGATTATGTCACAAAATGAGGGACACACACACACACCACGGACACATATAATACTGTACATTTTGACCAGTATGACAGTATTTGCATATTGTATTGTGAATGTTAATGTTATTTTTGTTTGTTTTCTGTTATATTTTATTTTATGTTTTTGCTGCATTCCTCTCCCTCCAAACACGACGAGTCGAGTTGATGCCAAAGAGTTCAATTTTGGTCTCATCTGACCACATCACCTTCTCCAAAGCCTTCTCAGAATCATTTAGGTGTTCAGACGGGCCTGTACATGTGTCTTCTTGAGCACGGGGACCTTGCGAGCACTTCAGGATTTCAATCCATTACGGCGTAATGTGTTTCCAATGGTTTTCATCCCCACCGTCAAGCATGGAGGTGGGAATATTATGCTTTGGGGGTGTTTCTCTGCTAAGGGTACAGGACAACTTCACCGCGTTGTGGGGTTGATGGACGGGGCCATGTACGGTAAGATTTTCGACAAGAACCTCCTTCCCTCAACCAGAGCACTGAAGATGGGTCGTGGATGGGTCTTCCAGCATGACAACGACCCAAAACATATGGCCAAGGCAACAAAGGAGTGGCTCAAGAAGAAGCACATTAAGGTCATGGAGTGGCCTAGCCAGTCTCCAGACCTAAATCCCATAGAAAATTAGTGGAGGGAGCTGAAGCTTCGAGTTGCCAAGCGACAGACTCGAAACCTTCAGGATTTGGAGAGGATCTGTGCTTGCCAACAAGGGTTTCTCCACCAAGTATTAAGTCATGATGTGCTTGGGGATCAAATACTTATTTCACCTGATCAAATGGAATTTAATTTATAACCTTTATATAAAAAAAAATCTGGACTTTCTTGTTGATATTCTGTCTCTATCTCTTAACATAAAAGTACCATAACAATTATAGACCGCTCATATAATTGTATTAGGGCAAATCAAATCAAATAATTATTTCCTCCACTGTATAGCTGTGAGACACAAACCTGAGGCTGATGGACTCCTCCCACCCTTTCCCCCATAAACTTGAAAGTTACGTTTAGGAAACTGAGGGATGTCATGTTGTACCATTTTGTTATGTTTAGGAAACTGATGGATGTCATGTTGTACCATTTTGTTATGTTTAGGAAACTGATGGATGTCATGTTGTACCATTTTGTTATGTTTAGGAAACTGATGGATGTCATGTTGTACCATTTTGTTATGTTTAGGAAACTGATGGATGTCATGTTGTACCATTTTGTTATGTTTAGGAAACTGATGGATGTCATGTTGTACCATTTTGTTATGTTTAGGAAACTGATGGATGTCATGTTGTACCATTTTGTTATGTTTAGGAAACTGATGGATGTCATGTTGTACCATTTTGTTATGTTTAGGAAACTGATGGATGTCATGTTGTACCATTTTGTTATGTTTAGGAAACTGAGGGATGTCATGTTGTACCATTTTGTTATGTTTAGGAAACTGAGGGATGTCATGTTGTACCATTTTGTTATGTTTAGGAAACTGATGGATGTCATGTTGTACCATTTTGTTATGTTTAGGAAACTGATGGATGTCATGTTGTACCATTTTGTTATGTTTAGGAAACTGATGGATGTCATGTTGTACCATTTTCCAATGCGTTATATGGATCTATGGTAGATAATTCTGATAAATTATTTACACCCTCAGCATTGAGGGGGTGTAAATAATTAATCAAACAATTACACTTACTTGTATTTGTTTAATTTAGACGGGACAATGCATATTAATGGACATTACATAAACGCAATGTAAATAGGCCTACACCGGATTTAGCAAAAATGCTAATTCTCATCCGCAGCCCCCGCATAAAAACATAAAACAAAACAAGTAAACAGTACCTTACATTAGGAAACAAAGCATTTAAAAAGGTGTAAAGTGCATCTATATAATTTAGTTAGAGCGATAGGGATTTATAGCTAAAGTTACCTGTGCATAAGAACTCGACGGCCTTTCTGCGATGCAAACATATCAATCACTATGCAGTTGAAGTTTGGTGAGTGACTGTTGTAGAAAGTTCCGTTCAATAGACAACATAGCAAGGCCTATCCCTGTACTTCAGAGAAATGACGTGATCGGGGCGCCTGCGGGCCTAGCGGTCCAGGCGCATGTCACATATAGGCTGTGGCCTGAGAGCGTTGCGTGTTCGAGTCCCGTTCATGACGACCTTTGCTGCGTGTCTCTACCCTTCTCTCTCTCCCTGTTTCCTGTCAGTCTTCACTTGAAACTATCAATAAAGGCATAAAAGCCACAAAAGAAAATCTTTAAAAATAAATATATGACATGATCCTTTTCAGTGCGCTGAAACACCTCTCAGACTCTCCACTTCATGCCATGTTGTTGTGAGAGCTGTTTGCGTTTTTGTATACTAGCACCTTAATTAAAAAAGGCTTAAAATGTCCGTGCTGCTCCAGTGTCCTCTCCTCCTTCTGCATTAAGTGTCCTTGTTCCTGTGATGCACCAGATCAGCCGTTCCAGGCTTGTGGCGCGTTGGTAGACTCCCTTTGGTCTTAAGCTATTTGTGTTAATTTCAATGTTTCAGAAAAAGTGCTTGTTCTCAATTAGAATCTTCAAAAGTGAATTTGCCTGCAAACTTGGCACATTTCTTTGCAGGTCATTGGGAAATATTCTCTTGCGATGTCCAACTGCTTCTGGCGGGGAAACCTTTCTTAAACTCTGCAAACTTGTCAGTTCTAAAGAAATCAAAAATGCTGGTGCGTTTGAAAAGCGGAGCCTTTGACTGTTCAATCATGTCTGGCTGCTGTCACGTTATCAGTCTGCTGCCCCCTGCATGCGCACCTGTCTCTGCATCTGGATTTATCTCTCCCTGTGAGTCATCTCTGTGGCCATGCGTGTCTTTTATAGCCCAGTTATGGAGCAGGAAAAATGTAGCTTTTAGCGTAGGTTCAATAAGGAAGATTTTAACCAACGCTTTCATTCAGCCTTTCAGCATTATCATGGCTCATCATTATCTGTTCTCAAATCCTAGCACTTTGCAGCAGCCAATCAGGTGATTTGACTCCGCCTTTAAATATCTCTGCCTCTGACACATTTGTGCCTGTCGTAGACATGCGCAGAGCAAGTTCAGTCAGGGAACCTCAGTTCAGTCGTTGGTGGCCGTTAATTGGGCCGCCTCAGCATCATGCTCTCATCCACATGATTCACTCACTCCATCTCATACTGGCTACTTTAACCGGAGGTTTGCATTCCTCCTCCTGCTCGCTGGCTTGCTGCTTCCTACTGTATACCTGTGCGCGGCTGTATACAACCTGCTGCTCACCCACCTCCACCCCAGCTACCACCTGTCGTTTTGGATCTACTGTTTAGGTACGAGTCCCTATGGCCGGGACTGATGCGCTTGATCTGAGTACCTAAAAAGCAGGTCCAATACATCGCCAAACCATAATAAATATACTGCATTGCTCATCTATATTCAATAAATATATATTACATCCTTCTTGAGTTGTCTGACTGAAGTGCCATTCTTTTTTCAGTTTGCAACAAGCAACCCACCTCCATCCCCAACTCCACCTTGCCATCTAGTGCTGAGAAGGAAGGAGGTTCATCTGCTCAGCTGCCACCACCAGCGTCTAGACTCCAATGCTCCAATGGGTTCTCCCTATTAAAAGCTAATCTTATTCAATAAATGCAATTGGAGTCTAATCGCCAAAATAATTTTGCCATTGCCATTTGCCATTTTGCTAAACTGCTGCCAAAATCTTTCCAATAAACATTTGCTTATTCCATATTGGTGTGTTCTCTCCTTTATTGAAATTATCTAGGGCCTTGCTAGAGACATATTAGCCCAAAGGGTGATTAAAACAATATATGCCAATATTGTTATGACCAGGTTTCAATAAATGAGTCCAGTACATTTGACAGGGTTCTAACTCATTATTCATTATGATCAGTTTGAAAAGTAGAATATAGGCCTCCTTCCTATAGCTGCCTCCTTCCAATAAAAGCCTGGTATCAGAATCGGTTCAGACAAATAAAAGCCCCAGATTATAAATGAGGATTTACAGTAAGTAAATTATGCTTAAACGGTTATACCTAACCTTATTCCTAACCTTAACCTCAGTAAAACTAACCCTATACCTAAACTTAACCCAGTAAAACTATGCTTAAACATAACCCTATACCTAAACTTAACCCAGTAAAACTATGCTTAAACATAACCCTATACCTAACCTTAACCTCAGTAAAACTATGCCTAAACCTAAACGTATTTCTAACCTTATTCTCAAGAAAACAAAATAAAGAATACAAGAACTGTCGGACCGAGCGGTCGGCGGAACAATCGAGGGGTGAGATGGTTTAGGGGCGACCGTACCTGATACCCCCCAAAGAGTTCACTGCAGCCCAGGATGGACCACTGAGCCACAGCCCAGGATGGACCGCTGAGCCACGGCCCAGGATGGACCGCTGAGCCACGGCCCAGGATGGACCACTGAGCCACAGCCCAGGATGGACCACTGAGCCGCGGCCCAGGATGGACCCCTGAGCCACGGCCCAGGATGGACCTCTGAGCCACGGCCCAGGATGGACCACTGAGCCACGGCCCAGGATGGACCACTGAGCCACGGCCCAGGATGGACCGCTGAGCCACGGCCCAGGATGGACCACTGAGCCACGGCCCAGGATGGACCACTGAGCCACGGCCCAGGATGGACCACTGAGCCACGGCCCAGGATGGACCCCTGAGCCACGGCCCAGGATGGACCTCTGAGCCACGGCCCAGGATGGAGCGCTGAGCCACGGCCCAGGATGGACCACTGAGCCACGGCCCAGGATGGACCTCTGAGCCACGGCCCAGGATGGACCACTGAGCCACGGCCCAGGATGGACCTCTGAGCCACGGCCCAGGATGGACCACTGAGCCACGGCCCAGGATGGACCGCTGAGCCGCGGCCCAGGATGGACCGCTGAGCCACGGCCCAGGATGGACCTCTGAGCCGCGGCCCAGGATGGACCGCTGAGCCACGGCCCAGGATGGACCGCTGAGCCGCGGCCCAGGATGGACCACTGAGCCGCGGCCCAGGATGGACCGCTGAGCTGCGGCCCAGGATGGACCTCTGAGCTCTTTGACGGTCTCATTGCCCGACGCAGAGCGTTAGACGTCTTTGTGTCATGTCTCATGACTATTAATGATGTGTGTTAAACATCACAGAGACACAACAATGTGCTGCCATTACACATAATTACACCTCATTAGAGATAATTACACATAATTGCAGCTTTGGACGAGATTAAAGGGTTTTGGTAACATCTGAGAGAGCCATTCTCTTCTCTCCTCTCTGTTTCTATTTTCTCCTCTTCCCTTCTCTCCTCTGTCTAAACCTCATGCTATTGACACACATGCACACACACACACGCACGCACGCGAACACACACACACACACACAAACACAGACACACACTCACATAGTTCACAATTCCTTACATTATTGCCCCTCTCAGTTCTTAAAAGCTATGAAGTACTTTACATATAGTCTGACCTGCTGCCATTTAGATTTGCACTCCATTATCTCCATCACACACACATCACACACGTGCGTGCACGGGCGCGCACACACGTGCAGGGTAACGGGCAAATGTTTTACTTCATGCGAGAGAACACACTCACTCAGGTCAAATGTTACAACTAGTAGCGCAAGTCGCTCCGTCCGATTGTACTTGAATTAGAGTAGCTTTAAAAGTAAAATGTATTTTTTAATATCAATGTGTTGCTTCATTTTACAGCATATTGTATGTTGCTTTTCGGGTTCAAAACTCACCTCTTACTAGTTAGGAGTGAGGATATGTTTCTAAATACATACATTTCATATTGAAACATACACACACGCACGCACGCACGCACACCTACAGTAGCAGTTAATAATTCATGAAGGCTTGGCAGCAGTGTGTTAGGATTGGGTTATGGTTTTAATATCTGTTTATTTATTTTTTTCTTTAACTGCTCTCTGATATTTATTGAAGAATAAAAAAGATTAAGAATACAGGAGAGAAATGAAACATTAGAATGTAGCCTACACTTAAAATAGCAATGCACGCACGCGCACACACACACACACACACACACACACACACACACACACACACGTGGCCGGTTAAGACTAACCCCTAGCTTCCACGTGTGGTTGTATTTAGGGTTAGTAATTTGACGTGGACGTAATTGGAACTTCTTCTTCCTTCCTTTCGGCTTTTCCCTTCACGGGTCGCCACAGCAAATCATCTGCCTCCATCTCACCCTGTCGTCTGTCTCCACAGGCAATCATCTGCCTCCATCTCACCCTGTCCTCTGCCTCGACAGCGAACCATCTGCCTCCATCTCACCCTGTCCTCTGCCTCGACAGCGAACCATCTGCCTCCATCTCACCCTGTCCTCCTCTTCTCTCACACAAACTAACTTCATGTCCTCTTTCACTACATCCAAATATCTTCTCTTTGGTCTTCCTCTAGGCCTCCTGCCTGGCAGTTCCAGCCCCAACATCCTTCTACTGTTGTACTACTACCACTCACTATCCCTCCTCTGTACAATTTACAATTTAGGCATTTAGCAGACGCTCTTAATTCAGAGCGCGATTTACAGTAAGCATCCTTGTTACTCCAGAGAGAACTTCAACATGTTAGTCTCTGCTACCTCCAGCTCTGCTTCCTGTCTTAACCTCAGTGCAACATAGCTGTCTGTCTGTCTGTCTGTCTGTCTGTCTGTCTGTCTGTCTGTCTGTCTGTCTGTCTCTCTCTAAACCAGACGTTGTTGGATGCTAGATATATGTAAACAAAGTGTCATGGCTCGCCCCAATGCATTTCCAATGGAAATGGAATGGATTTTTGTTGTGTGTGTGTGTGTGTGTGTGTGTGTGTGTGTTAAGGCTGTCCCCAAACATTCAAGGTTCAAATGTTCGCTCGTTAGGGTTGGCACTCGAATCTTAATTAATTTTTTTTTTTTAATAAAAATAAAAATATTTTTTTTTCCCTTTTTTATTGACTCGAAAATATATCTCGGCGAGAATGTGATTTGTCCCTCTCCAAAATCCCCTGTGCACATTCATTTGGTGATGGGCCTGCAGCCAATCAGCCAATCAGCAACAAACACACACCCACACACACCAGCACAGCACAATTTGAGAAAAAGGTTAGTTCTCTCTCTCTCTCGCTGCGCTGTTGCGTCTGTCTGTCTGTCTGTCTGTCTGTCTGTCTGTCTGTCTGTCTGTCTGTCTGTCTGTCTGTCTGTCTGTCTGTCTGTCTGTCTGTCTGTCTGTCTGTCTGTCTGTCTGTCTGTGTGTGTGTGTGTGTGTGTGTGTGTGTGTGTGTGTGTGTGTGTGTGTGTGTGTGATTGGCTAACGTTTAGGAGGAGCCAAGCTGCTGATTGGCTCCAGTGATGGCCTCAACTATATAAAGCGGAAGTGGAAGCAGCATTCTGATGTATTCTTCCTGGTGTTTGGTCTGTCTGTAGCAAGAAGATACACACCGTCTGGCTGTAGCAAGAAGGTAACTAAATGTTAAACTTAAACCTTTAGCTTTGTTTTAAATGATTCAGTTTGGGGAACTTGATCTGTGAATGAATGCCACTGAGATGTGAGTTATGTTTTATAACAAGAGTTAAGGTAACTGTTCCGATATGGCTCATGGTGTCTTTGACTGGCATTCAAACTCTTGACAGTGGACAGGGTCCATTTGGTTCCATTTGTACACAGAGAGCTGTTAAACATGCTAACACTTCATCTTCAATATAAAATTGGTATTGTCACAAACGCACAATACAATGTTGGGCTTAAGCTTCATTCAAAGCTGAAGGGAAAACATATTTCAAAAGTTGGGGGAAAATGTATATATTAAAAATGGGGGAGGGATGTTAAGTTGTAAAATATGGGTTGTGGGGGCTGACAAGGCTATACAGCCACATGTGTTTCTAATGTGATGTAGGCCTACATAACACTAATGACACTTTCTCTTCATGTAATTCCAGAATATGAAGAGTCACTGCACCAGTGGTGTAGGCAGCACCAAGCCCTGGACCCTGAGACGATCCATGTCCGTGGGCCCCACAGCCCCACCAATTTAGGCTTCCGAGGACCCCCACCCTGGAGCCCATGTGAAGTGTCCCAGACCGATGCCCCCCTCCCTGCACAAGACATTGAGGTAGGAACTGTATATACGCTATAGCTGCTGCTGGGAAGAGCTGCTTTCTGCGCAGTGAGTACAAATCTTGTTTATTGTCCTTTGCTATCGCTGGTGTGGTTCTGCAGGGTACTGATGGTGTTGCTCTCATTTGCGTTCCGGCTTCCTGCGGTTGCGTCGCGTCGGGCTGCCTGCTGTTGCACTCGTTTGCGTTGCGTCTTTTGCGTCGACTGCCACAATTTCGGCCGGTTCTGTCATTTCACCTCATTTCACCTAACTTGTGGACACTGCCTGTCATCTGCAGAAGAACGTGATGGTTCACGGTAAGTATCTGTTTTTGTATTCTTTGCTGCTGGTATAGGGTAGGGCTGGTAGGGTAGGGCTCCTACTCCTAGGGTAGGTTTTTGCGTTGCATCGCAAACTAAGCACTTTGGCACAGGCATGGAGCTCCTGGTTTACTGGGATGGGGTTCGATTCCCTGCTGCGCCCTGCTGATTACATTTAATCTGTTAAACAGGCATCCTTTTGCACAATAGAGCGTCGCAGTCCCTCCCCCTTTCAGAACGACGAGTGGCCCAGGAAATTATTCTCCATTTCATTTTCTCCATAGGCTTTTCAAAACCTATTTATTTAAAGACCTTTAAGCGTCGTACGAAGCCAACTCTTGTCGTGACAAATCATGGCAACACACACTATTTTGGACCAAATAATTACAAAGAAGAACAAAACGTGTTGTAACCTGCCGTTTTATCTACTTTCTAATTATTTGTTTGGCCCGAAAAATTGTTTGTCATGATTGGTCCGATTGTTCACTCAAATTCCTGAGAGAGAGAGATCGTGGCTTCCAGGCGTGTGTGTGTGTGTGTGTGTGTGTGTGCGCAAGCAAAAGTACTCGGCGAACGGTGTAATTGTAATAGTTAGGCACAAACCAAGTACTGTCGAATAACAATGTTGCTGTAACTAAGAGATTCGCTGTTGGAGCTATAATTGTATATACAGAGATTTAGAAGGAATAAGCAAAATGGTGAGCCGACTATTACTCCTTCCGCGAAGATGTTTCTCTGCGGCCGGACTCGGAGAGAGGGAGATCAGATTGCAGACTCGCAGCAGGCAAAGGGGGAGGGGCTGAGAGCTAGTTACGGGTGAGCACATGTTGGCTCTGATTGGCTGGTGGCCACATTTTATGACGTTCACATATTTTCATTGGCTGATGTTCACATTTTATGATGTTCACATCTTTTCATTGGCTGATGTCCACATCTTTTCATTGGTTTGTGTTCACATCTTTTCGCCACGTGACAACTTTACAATTGTTAGAATAGATGGTGGCTGTGTGTGCTGTAGCAGCAGCCACCACCAGGCTCCGCCAAACTTTGTTCAACTCAACTGTCATTGCATCTCTGTATGTGTTTATAATTTTATTTTACAGGCGGCACGGGTGGGTGACCGTGTGCCCCCCTTGCCTCTGGGCCCCCACGCAGTCGCGTTGTCTGCATCACGGTAGTTATGCCCCTGCTCTAAACCATAAAACATAGTTGGTCTCACCACGGTAGTTATGCCCCTGCTCTAAACCATAAAACATAGTTGGTCTCACCACGGTAGTTACTCCCCTGCTCTAAACCATAAAACATAGTTGGTCTCACCACAGTAGTTACTCCCCTGCTCTAAACCATAAAACATAGTTGGTCTCACCACGGTAGTTACGCCCCTGCTCTAAACCATAAAACATAGTTGGTCTCACCACGGTAGTTACTCCCCTGCTCTAAACCATAAAACATAGTTGGTCTCACCACGGTAGTTACTCCCCTGCTCTAAACCATAAAACATAGTTGGTCTCACCACGGTAGTTACTCCCCTGCTCTAAACCATAAAACATAGTTGGTCTCACCACGGTAGTTACGCCCCTGCTCTAAACCATAAAACATAGTTGGTCTCACCACAGTAGTTACTCCCCTGCTCTAAACCATAAAACATAGTTGGTCTCACCACGGTAGTTACTCCCCTGCTCTAAACCATAAAACATAGTTGGTCTCACCACGGTAGTTACTCCCCTGCTCTAAACCATAAAACATAGTTGGTCTCACCACGGTAGTTACTCCCCTGCTCTAAACCATAAAACATAGTTGGTCTCACCACAGTAGTTACTCCCCTGCTCTAAACCATAAAACATAGTTGGTCTCACCACGGTAGTTACTCCCCTGCTCTAAACCATAAAACATAGTTGGTCTCACCACAGTAGTTACTCCCCTGCTCTAAACCATAAAACATAGTTGGTCTCACCACGGTAGTTACTCCCCTGCTCTAAACCATAAAACATAGTTGGTCTCACCACGGTAGTTACTCCCCTGCTCTAAACCATAAAACATAGTTGGTCTCACCACAGTAGTTACTCCCCTGCTCTAAACCATAAAACATAGTTGGTCTCACCACGGTAGTTACTCCCCTGCTCTAAACCATAAAACATAGTTGGTCTCACCACGGTAGTTACTCCCCTGCTCTAAACCATAAAACATAGTTGGTCTCACCACGGTAGTTACTCCCCTGCTCTAAACCATAAAACATAGTTGGTCTCACCACGGTAGTTACTCCCCTGCTCTAAACCATAAAACATAGTTGGTCTCACCACGGTAGTTACTCCCCTGCTCTAAACCATAAAACATAGTTGGTCTCACCACGGTAGTTACTCCCCTGCTCTAAACCATAAAACATAGTTGGTCTCACCACGGTAGTTACTCCCCTGCTCTAAACCATAAAACATAGTTGGTCTCACCACAGTAGTTACTCCCCTGCTCTAAACCATAAAACATAGTTGGTCTCACCACAGTAGTTACTCCCCTGCTCTAAACCATAAAACATAGTTGGTCTCACCACAGTAGTTACGCCCCTGCTCTAAACCATAAAACATAGTTGGTCTCACCACAGTAGTTACTCCCCTGCTCTAAACCATAAAACATAGTTGGTCTCACCACGGTAGTTACTCCCCTGCTCTAAACCATAAAACATAGTTGGTCTCACCACAGTAGTTACTCCCCTGCTCTAAACCATAAAACATAGTTGGTCTCACCACAGTAGTTACTCCCCTGCTCTAAACCATAAAACATAGTTGGTCTCACCACGGTAGTTATGCCGCTGCTCTAAACCATAAAACATAGTTGTTCTCATCACCGTCGTTCCAATTGGAACATTACAAAATCATGCTAGTCAGTTTACAGAACAGAATGAACGTGCATACAACAGATAAATGCAGACAGTCTGGAGTTAGTTTATTTTTTATCAGCGTTACACTGACTGCCTTTTTTCTCTCTGGAAAAAGTTTGAACAAAACAGCAAGCGCACAGAGAGAGCAATGTGCACAACTCCCAAAGTCACCTAACCATGCAAATACATCCAGCCTTGTATTTATAGAACACGCACGCACGCACACACACACACACACACACACACACACACACACACACACACACACACACACACACACACACACTGATGTTCTGACCTTGAACGAAAGGTTCTTCTGACCTTGAATGAACAAGCAGAGGAACAGTGGTAGAAAGAAACATTTACTCAAAGTAATACTCCTTTGTTAAAATACGTGTTATCGTGATAGTGATCATTTGTATAGAGTGTTTGTTCAGTAACGTTAAGTAATGTACAACCTTTAGCATCTTTTTTTATATTGAAACACTGTTTAAACTAATTATAAAGGTTTTTTTTCCTTTGGGAATCCACTGCAAATCCAGCTATCCAGTGGGATCAATGTTTTTGTTTTGTTTTTTTAATCAAATTGATCTCAATTCTACGTTTTTGTTTTGAAATCAGAAGAAGATTTGATCCAGTTTACAGCTTGGATTGTATTTCCTGATTTTATCGGATATCAGAGTGATCCCCAATCCAGATTTTGGGTTTTGAACTCTCAAAAATAAAAATCTGATCCGGTCAGATAGGGATTAAAAGTTTTTAAATGTTTGGCCCTGTGAAGGGTTAGCATGCACGCATGCACACAACCACAGTGCCTGTGGTTGTGTGCATGCGTGCATATGTGTGTATGTGTGTGCTTGCGGGAGTGTGTTTAATGGCTGTGTGTGACAGGAGAACACAGGCTGTTAGTAATTAATGGTCACCATGGGAATTAACAAGTGTGTTTCTGGTGTAGATGGAGGCCGCTGTTCAAGGCCAAGTGGAATGACACTGTTTGTGTGTGTGTGTGTGTGTGTGTGTGTGTGTGTGTGTGTGTGTGTGTGTGTGTGTGTGTGTGTGTGTGTGCGTGTGTGCGTGTGTGCGTGTGTGCATGTGTGTGCAGTCCATGCATTTGGGAATAGACTCAGTCCATTACACGCACCCACCTGCACAAACACACACAACGCACACACGCGCGCACGACCCGTCGCAAGACACACAGAAGCAATGTGTTTGCAGACATTCGCTTCATCGCAGTCAGTACAGGAGTCTGTAGGCAGTGTTATGAGGCTTGGAGTGTCCAGCGGCCCGCGGCACAATTCCATATAGGCAACGAATGATGGTGTAACGCAACCACGCATGCGCAGTAAGGGTGAAGCTGTGGCAAGCACACATGCACAGAAAATGCAAATAAACACAAATAAACAGCGTTCAGTTTGTTCATTTGGAAAAAGGGCTTTATGGTGCCCTACATAACATGATGGTCGATGTATGTGTGCAAAATGTAGATGAACTGTGCAAGTGAGGGGGAGGGGCGGGGGGGGCGGGGGGTCTGGGGGGCTAGGACATACACACAGACATTTTGTCATTTCAATTGTTTTCTTTTATTGTCCTTTTTTCGCTATTTCTTTTTTCTTTGATGAAGCAGAGACTCTCCTCATCTCGTCATTTGAGACACTCTGTGTCGATGGTCGTGGCACGACCAGTCGACCACTAGACAGCTATGTGTGTCCCTGGGTCTGTCTGTCTGTCTGCCCAAGCACGGAAATAGCGTTTGTTCACCACCAGGTGTTACTGTTGCACAGCCTAACACACAGACACACAGGCCAGGGAGGGCCAGTACAGTACAGTACAGTACAGCAGGGATACTCAAATAGATTTACCTGTGGGCCACATTACAAAAATGGCAAGGGGCCAGGGGCCAGTAGATAAAATTACGACATTAATGATACTTGATAACTTCTCTCTTTCAATTGCTTTATTTTCGCAAAATGTATCAAAGTACAATGTGCATGCACACAATATGTACATCAATAAATGTGTTACATTTTCTTGCATAAACACAAAGAGCTGTTTCCATAACTGCACAAATTATTGCACATAACATGAGTAGCTGTTATAATAACATAATAACATAACATGAGTAGCTCTTTGCCTGCCTGCCTGCCTGCCTGCCTGTCTGTCTGTCCATGAGTAGTTATTTGTCTGTCTGTCAATGAGTAGCTGTCTTACTGTCTGCCTGTCTATGAGTAGCTGTCTGCCTGCCTGTCTATGAGTAGCTGTCTGTCTGCCTGCCTATCTGTCCAATTGTCCATGAGTAGCTGTCTGTCTGCCTGTCTGAGTAGCTGTCTGCCTGCCTGCCTAATTGTCCATGAGTAGCTGTCTGCCTGCCTGCCTAATTGTCCATGAGTAGCTGTCTGTCTGCCTGTCTATGAGTAGCTGTCTGCCTTCCTGCCTGTCCAATTGTCCATGAGTAGCTGTCTGTCTGTCTATGAGTAGCTGTCTGCCTTCCTGCCTGTCCAATTGTCCATGAGCAGCTGTCTGCCTGCCTGTCCAATTCTCCATGAGTAGCTGTCTGTCTGCCTGTCTATGAGTAGCTGTCTGACTGCCTGCCTGTCCAATTCTCCATGAGTAGCTGTCTGTCTGTCTGTCTGCCTGTCTATGAGTAGCTGTCTGCCTGCCTGCCAGCCAGCAAGTTGGTTAACAGAAAATAAATTGTTATGGCTGAGTAAAATAAAATACAATAAACACAATTTGCCTGAAAATAGATTACCCAGCTATGACCTTTTTCATGAAAAAAAATGAGTAGTGATATGGCTGACTGAGTAAAATAAAACAATCTACCTGAAAATAGATAGCTATAAGTGAAGAGCAATTTCCGCAATTTCCACAATTACCATTTCCGCAATTTCCGCAATTTCCATTTCCGCAATTTCCTCAATTTCCATTTCCGCAATTTCCGCAATTTCCATTTCCACCATTTCCGCAATTTCCGCAATTTCCATTTCCACCATTTCCGCAATTTCCGCAATTTCCGCAATTTCCATTTCCATTTCCAACTATTAATGGCAGCTGGGTTCATCATTCAAATAAAATAGAATTCTGTCCGTTTAGCTATAAAATTATGTCAGGGAATAGGGATACACAGTATATGTCTTTCATTTGCATTGCATCTCCCCCCCCCCCCCCCAAGCTTTTATTTTCGTTCGAGTAATAGTACAACTCTAATAGTATTACTTATAATAATGTAATTAAAGATAACTTCATTCAGATTTTTTTTTTTTTTTTTCATTTTCCAGATTTTTTTTTCTTCTTTTTTTTAGATTTTCATTGGTGGGCCAGTCATGATGGTAGGCCCGCGGGCCTGAGGTTGAGTATCACTGCAGTACAGTACAGTACAGTACAGTACAGATTTTTTTTATTTTATTTTTTACATTTCTTTGAAACTATATAACTATAACTACAGGCAGACAGACAGACAGACAGGTGTTATAGAATCCAGTGAGTGTGCAGTTCTTTCAACAGGAAGATACATATTGATCTTCCTGTCGTCCTTCTTGACTTTCTACTTTGTGTTCAGATTCAATCTCTGGTTGCTTTAATAGTAGAGTAAGTGTAAATGGCAGGGTCTGCCAACACGCACACACGCAAACGCACACACACACACACACACACACACACACACACACACACACACACACACACACACACACACACACACACACACACACACACTTTTTAAGAGTCACTGATTAATTTCCTTAAATAAACAAGTTTCGATACATGTAATAAATAAAATTGGTGTAATTTTGAAACAAAAGGACAAAGGACATCTCATCAAGGAACAGTACTGCCATATAAAGCAAAACTAGACATAATCATTAAATTAACCAGTCACTCAGAAACTATACATGTGAGCACAGTTGATTTGATTTCATCCATAGTTTTAGTCCTCTGTTAAATACATTACTGTCCATCTCTGGTTTTAGAACTAGGCAAAGAGTTCCAAAGGTTTGCCCCCTTTAATGAGAAGACAGACTGTCCGAATGAGTTCTTACAGATGGGAACAATACAGTCACCATTTGTTGAAGCTTGTAGTTGCTCTACCAGAGCTCTGATGTCTATCAACCAGTCCAGAAAAAACAGAGGTGAAACACGACCATGTAAACATAAAAGAAACACACACACACACACACACACACACACACACACACACACACACACACACACACACACACACACACACACACACACACACACGTGGTATGATGTGTGTCTGAATGGGACCTGCCGGCCATTCATGACAACTGCAGTCCCAAAAGCACTTCCTCATTGGCTTCATAACCAGAGCAGTTTCCATGAGAGAGAGAGAGAGAGAGAGAGAGAGAGAGAGAGAGAGAGAGGAATAGAGAGATCAAAGGAGTAGAGAATAGACAGAGGGAGAGGATTGGAGGGAAGCTAGTATGAGCTCGGCTTAGGTGTGTGCGTGTGCGCGTGCGTGTGCGTGTGCGTGTGTGTGCGTGCGTGCGTGCGCGTGTGTGCGTGTGTGCGCATGTGCGTGCGTGTGTTTGTGTGTGTTTCCTTTGTGAACCCGGCTCAAGGATTCTTCCTAGCTCAGGTATTTTCACAGCTATGGAAAAGAGATTTACACATGCATGCACACACACACACACACACACACACACACACACACACGCACACGCACGCACCGTGACGCACGCACACACGCATGCATGCATGCAAACACACAGGTGTGTGCACTCAGGTTGAGTCGGCAGTGAGCTAGCATTGATGTGACAGTAATCTCAGTAGAAAGCTATTTGAGAATATACTCATATTCTCTATGATGGATGTGAAGAGGTCACATTGCACCGTGTGTGCGTGTGCGTGCGTGCGTGCGAGCGTGCATGTTTCATAAACAGCCAAGGACAGAGTAGAGATGCTTCGAATTCAATCCTCTTATTCAAACTGGGGAAGAAAAAATAATAAGATATATAATCGTGTGTGTGTGTGCGTGCGTGTGCACTGATGAGGAGAGAAATGCAATGATGTGCGTCGTGCTGTTTAACAGACAGATAAAAATATATATATTAAAAAAATAAACATATTCATGTCCTTGTATGAGTCTCTCACGTTCCGCTTGCTATTCAAGCTGAACCATTCAGATAGATGTGACAATCAAGTACACATAGAAACCTAATTTGCACTTGATTGCTCCAAATTAAGCTGTTTTTTTAATTGTTGTATGTTATTGTTCGTAACAGCATCTTCATTTGTCTTGCCGTTATGTGCTCCTATATCACATGATGTGTTATTGCCTTCCAAAAGGTATTTCATGTGGTTACAAATCTTAACCCCTGGAACACCTATTCGTTGTTATACCATCCAATCCATGAACCCATTCCGGGCGTCGGTGGCTCATGGGTAGAGTTGCCAGATACCGCAAGGTCGCCAGTTTGAACCCAGGCTCCCCCAGAGTTACTGTCGAAGTGTCCTTGAGCAAGACACTGAACCCCTACATGCTCCTGATATGCTGGTTGGTGCCTTGCATGGTTTCCACCGCCATCAGTGTATGCATGTGTGTGAATGGGTGAATGTAAGGCACAATCTATGTAAAGCGCCATGGATAACCAAAATGAAGGTGCTAACCGTGCTATATAAATGCACCATTTACCATTTTCTGTAACATTTGCTCAACAAATATTGTTGAGCAATCTTTTCTGAACCTTGAACTAACACCATGCTCCTGCATGACTGATGTTCAATAATTATGGTAAATGGTGCTTATATGGACAATCTTTCATGATAAACTATGAGCTACTACTCACTGTTTATCCTGTTCTGAAATCTGTTCAAGTCTATTTCTACTGTAACTTCTGCAACATTTATAAAATGTAGTGTTTTCTGGAGAGCTAGATGGTGAAACTGTGGTTTGGATTGTTTGTGGGTGAGCTCGGTGAGGGGAATAGTGTGAAGGGAAGGAAAACATACAAAGAGGTGGTTGCTACATTTACAACTCTTTTAATGCCAAAACACGATGATGGTAGCTAATTTGCAACTGCTCGGTCTATAGGTTTACTATTGAGATTCAGTAAGTACTAGAACTTAGAACGACGGGTCAATGTTATAGTCCTATTGCAATACCATCCATTACAATATTGTCCTCAGTATGCATACTGCTCCACAACCTGTTGTATAGCAAACAATGATTTGAGTTTTTCATTGAAAGAGATGTCAACATGCATGCAATGAAGTAAAAAGTTTTCTTTTTCTTAGTAGCCTGCCCTACAGTGTGTCCAATAATACTAATAATACAAGAATGCTATTGTCACAGCTGTTTTGTCTCACTGCCCACTTAAGTCTCATTTGTCACGGTACCGAGAACTGGCGGACCCAAATGCAGACACAGACAAAAGTTCGACAGTTCAAGGGTGTTTATTGAAATATAAACTGGCAGGCAGGCAGAGCAGGGCAAGGTCCAAACAGGCTGGTCAGAGCATGGGCTGGCAGGCAGGCAGGCAGGTGTGGTCTGAGGAGGAGGAGAGGAGAGCGGTGAGTACAGGCACAAAGTAAAACACTAGAAAATACAACAAAACTGAAGTTCACTGGGAACAAACACTGGCAAAGCTGGCTAGAAGGTCTACTACCACTGTGGGTGATTTAACAATCTGGCGCTGGTGATGTGGGAAGGCTGGGTCTTTATGGGCTGGAGTTGATGAGCTGATGTCAGGCAGGAGTGTAGATTGGAGACTGGAACCAGGTGAGCCAAGTGATAAATGGAACCAAGCCACGCCCAAACACACGCCCACACATAACACAGACACTGACAAGACAGAGACAGCAGAATAACACAGCCCTGCCTGGGACTGTGACAGTGCCCCCCCCTCACGGAACGCCTCCAGGAGTTCCACCAGGCTTGTCAGGGTGTTGCCGATGGTAATCGGTGATTAGGGATGGATCCAGAATGAAGCGACGTGGTACCCAACATCTCTCCTCAGGACCATAGCCCTCCCAATCCACCAGGTACTGGAATCCCTTCCCTCTGCGACGCACATCTAGCAGCCGCCGGACGGTGTACGCTGGATGGTCGTCAATGATACGGGGGGGAGGAGGGGGCGCATCCGGAGGAGACAGCGGACTCGTCAACACCGGTTTCAACAGAGAGACATGGAATGTGGGGTGGACCTTCATGTGACGAGGGAGCCTGAGCTTGACAGTTGAAGGGTTGATGATGGAGAGCACCTCATAAGGACCCACATAACGGGGGGAGAGCTTCCTTGAATCAGTCTTCAGGGGGAGGTCCTTAGTAGATAGCCACACACGCTGACCTGGCTGGTATGTTGGGGCTGGGGTCCGATGGCGATCGGCAAATTTTCTGTTCCGTTCCACGGAACTGAGCAAGGCAGCTCGTGCATCCTTCCACACCTTGCGACAGCGTCGTAGGTGAGCCTGAACCGACGGGACGGCGATGTCATCCTCCTCGGCTGGAAAGAGAGGTGGCTGGTACCCCAACGAACCCTCAAAAGGAGACTTGCCCGTGGCAGCACAGGTCAGAGAATTGTGGGCGTATTCGATCCACAGCAGGTGGGTGCTCCAGGAGGAGGGATTCTTGGCCGCCACACAACGCAGCGCAGCTTCTAGGTCCTGGTTGGCGCGCTCCGTCTGTCCGTTAGTTTGTGGGTGGTAACCAGAAGACAGACTCACAGATGCTCCGAGGGCACGACAGAAAGCTCTCCATACATGTGAGATGAACTGAGGTCCCCTGTCGGAAACAATATCCACAGGGACGCCATGGAGCCGAAAGACATGGTAAGCAAGGAGGTCAGCTGTTTCAAGCGATGTGGGCAGTTTAGGGAGGGCCACAAAATGCACAGCCTTCGAGAATCTGTCCACAATAGTCAGAATGACCGTGTTGCCTTGGGATGGAGGAAGGCCTGTGACGAAGTCCAACGCCATGTGCGACCAGGGTCGACTTGGGACAGGCAGGGGACGGAGCAAACCAGCAGGCGGCTGATTAGAAGCTTTCCCACGAGCGCACACAGCGCAAGCAGACACAAAAGCACGGGTGTCACGGGCAATGGAGGGCCACCAGAAGTGCCGTTTGAGGAGAGACAGAGTGCGGCCGACCCCCGGATGGCAGGCAATGCGGGAAGCATGTGCCCAGAGGAGGACCCGTGAGCGAACAGACTCGGGGACGAAGAGACGGTTTGCGGGTCCGTTGCCTGGATCCGGTTGGACCCGTTGAGCCTCTCGCACCAGTGACTCAATCTCCCACCTCACAGCTGCCACCACACAGGAAGAGGGAAGGATCGACTCCGGCCGGCCAGTGGATTCTTCAGCGGAGAACTGGCGTGACAGGGAATCCGCCTTCAAGTTACGAGAACCAGGACGGTAAGTCAGGGTGAATCGGAACCGACCGAAATACAGGGCCCATCGAGCCTGGCGGGAGTTGAGGCGTTTCGCAGACTGGATGTAAGCAAGGTTCTTATGGTCCGTCCACACAATGAACGGATGTTCAGCACCCTCCAGCCAGTGCCTCCATTCCTCCAAGGCGAGCTTCACAGCCAACAGCTCCCTGTTCCCCACATCATAGTTGCGCTCAGCAGAGTTCAAAGGATAAGAATAGAAGGCACAGGGATGGAGCTTCCCATCTGTAGCGGACCTCTGGGACAGGATGGCCCCCACCCCGGTGTCTGAAGCGTCGACTTCTACGACAAACTGGCGGGATGAGTCCGGGTGGACGAGAACCGGTGCCGTGGTGAACCGCCTCTTCAACTCCTTAAACGCAGCCTCAGCCTCCGCGTTCCAGGTAAAAGGCGTCAACGAGGATGTCAGCTTGTTAAGGGGGGCTGCAACACTGCTGTAGTTTCTGATGAACCTTCTGTAGAAGTTGGCAAACCCAAGGAACCGTTGAAGATGCTTTAAAGATGCGGGTCGAGGCCAGTTCTCCACCGCCTGCACCTTCTCAGGGTCCGCCTTCACCTGGCCATTCTCAACGATGAACCCGAGGAATGTGGTAGACTGGACATGGAATTCACATTTCTCCGCTTTAACAAAGAGCTGGTTCTCCAAAAGACGCTGCAACACTTGCCGGACATGCACCACGTGTTCCTCATGGTTGCGGGAGTAAATCAAGATGTCATCTAGGTAAACAAATACAGTACGGTTGATTAGGTCACGGAGAACATCATTGACCAGTGCTTGGAATATACCTGGAGCATTAGTGAGCCCAAAAGGCATGACAAGATATTCAAAATGGCCGATGGGTGTCTTAAAAGCAGTTTTCCACTCATCTTCAGCCCGGATACGAACAAGGTGGTATGCATTACGCAGGTCTAGCTTGGAAAAAATAGTTGCCTCCTGAATGGGCTCAAAAGCGGATGCAAGCAATGGTAATGGATATTTGTTTTTAACAGTGATGTCATTGAGGCCTCGATAGTCAATGCAGGGGCGTAATGAACCATCCTTCTTACCCACGAAGAAGAACCCAGCACCAACTGGGGAAGAAGAGGGCCGAATGATGCCAGCTGCCAATGACTCGTGGATGTATTTCTCCATGCTCTCTCTCTCTGGGCGAGACACGTTGTAGAGACGACTAGTAGGCAGTGGAGCTCCTTCATGCAGGTTGATGGCACAGTCATATGGGCGGTGCGGAGGTAATGATAGGGCACGTTGCTTGCTGAAAACCTCTCCAAGGTTATGGTACTCAGCAGGAACACCAGAAAGGTCTGGAGGCTCCATAATAGCTGGGGGGCTGGCACCCTCAGATGGAGAACGAGCAGACCGTAAGCAGGTTGAGAGACAATACGGACTCCAGCTCACCACCTTGCCTGCCGCCCAGTCAATATGTGGATTGTGTAGTTGTAGCCATGGCTGACCTAGAACGATAGGTACATTAGGAGAGGAAATGACATAGAACTGAATTTGTTCATGATGATTACCGGACACAAGGAGGTGGACGGGTTCGGTACGGTGAGTCACACGGGCCAGAGGATTGCCATTGAGAGCATTAGCTTGCATAGGTGAGGTGAGTGGTTCGAGTGAAATGCCCAACTGGGAGACTACAGACATGTCTAGGAAGCTTTCGTCTGCTCCAGAATCAACAAGAGCAAGCAGTGACAATGACTGAGTACGCAAACTAAGAGTGGCATGAAATTCCATACGGGATCGGGTTTTGGGGGAATATGAAACATGACTCACCAGAACCCCCACTGCTACTGATGAGTCATCTCTTTTGGCCGTGTAGGACATGTGGCGATGTGGTGGTCTGGCTGGCCACAGTAGAAACACACCCCCATCTTCCTTCGGCGGAGTCGCTCATCTGGTGTGAGATGGGCCCGGCCCAATTGCATAGGTTCCTCCCCAGAAAACTCAGCAGGAGGGGGAGGACGTCCAAACTCAGCAGGCGGGGCTCTGTAGTTTCCTCCGACAGAGGGCGCTGTAGGACTAGGTGGAGAGGGTTCTGCCTGCCACTGAGCCATCTGGTCCGACATCTTGATGGCAGTGGTAATTGCCTCATCCAGGGAAGGCTGTTCCTTCCTCAAGGCCATCTCTCTGCCAATGCTGCGGGTGAGCCCACTCTGAAAGGCGGTTAGCAGTGCCGGCTCATTCCACTCTGACTCAATTGCTAAGGCTCTGAACTCACAGGCAAACTCTCTCACTGTTCGCCTGCCCTGCCGAAGTCTTAACAGTTGTTGACCAGCCTGCTGCCCTCTGATTGGATGATCATAAATACGCTTTAACTCAGCAGTAAACAAGGCAAAAGTCTGAACAGTAGGTGAATGCTGCTCATGCAAAGCATTAAAATAGCTGAGAGGGGGTCCCTCCAATAGGCTGGCTACATAAGCAATTTTAGCTGCCTCATAAGTGAAACGAGAAGGCTGAGCATTGAAAATTAGCTGGATTTGAGTGATAAACTGACGACAAGTGTTTGGATTACCAGAGTACTTTGCAGGTGGAGGAATATGGGGCTCTGCAGCAGGAGCGACTGGAAGCATGGGGGCAACAGCGTCAGCAGCAGGTTGTTGAAGGAGCTGAGGTGGAGGTGTGTGGCTGATGGCAGTCAGTTGGTTTGAGATCTCAGCCACACTATCCAAGAGAGATTTTAGCATTTGCTCGTGAGTTCCCAAACACTGCCCCTGTTTGATAATGGCCTCCTTAACTCTGTCATAGTCTGCTGGGTCCATTCTGGCCAGATTGTTCTGTCACGGTACCGAGAACTGGCGGACCCAAATGCAGACACAGACAAAAGTTCGACAGTTCAAGGGTGTTTATTGAAATATAAACTGGCAGGCAGGCAGAGCAGGGCAAGGTCCAAACAGGCTGGTCAGAGCATGGGCTGGCAGGCAGGCAGGCAGGTGTGGTCTGAGGAGGAGGAGAGGAGAGCGGTGAGTACAGGCACAAAGTAAAACACTAGAAAATACAACAAAACTGAAGTTCACTGGGAACAAACACTGGCAAAGCTGGCTAGAAGGTCTACTACCACTGTGGGTGATTTAACAATCTGGCGCTGGTGATGTGGGAAGGCTGGGTCTTTATGGGCTGGAGTTGATGAGCTGATGTCAGGCAGGAGTGTAGATTGGAGACTGGAACCAGGTGAGCCAAGTGATAAATGGAACCAAGCCACGCCCAAACACACGCCCACACATAACACAGACACTGACAAGACAGAGACAGCAGAATAACACAGCCCTGCCTGGGACTGTGACATCATTCATAGTCTGGATGAAATAACGTTGAGCGGTGGTGAGTAAAAAGAGAAGAGCTGTGGTGGTGGTTTGCTCTTCACCGTGGCTCGTTGACGTCATGTAGTTCGGTGGGCGTCACCACTATGAATAACGCTTTAGAGATAAACCGCAATCAATCAATCAATTTAATTAAAATGGTTGAAAGACCAACTAGATTGTGTTCAAGGAAAGATGGTGGTAAAAGTGAAACATGCATTGACCATATATTCACAAACTGTAGTTATTTAAAGAATTATCCATACCAGGGGTGTTCTGATCATAATCTAGTGGTAACTGTAAGAAAAGCAAAGGTTCCTAAATCAGGACCAAAAATAGTCCACAGGAGATCAATGAAAACATGTAATGAAGACGCATTTATAGATGATTTGTTGGAAACCAGTAATGGACAATGAAAATCCTGATGAGGCACTTTTACTTCTACAAATTATTGGAAAACATGCTCCACTAAGAAAACACACAGTAATGAATATGAAATCACCCTGGGTGGACACTGAATTAAGAGAAGCAATGAGACTAAGAAATGAAGCAAAACAAGCAGCGATTAAAAAGAAAAAAACAATTGCTTTATGAGAACAAAAAAATGTTAAAAATGACAAAAAGAAAAGGTGGAATGTAGTAAATGATATGATGGATAGAAACCCTAAATCCTGCCCATCCTACATTGAAGTTGATGGAGTATATTTAAATCCTGCCCATCCTACATTGAAGTTGATGGAGTATATTTAACCAAACCAGTTGATATTGCAAACTATTTTAATGCATACTTTCAGTCTAAGATCGACCATTTAAGGAGCAACATGCAGCATCAACTACATTAATTAACAATTCAATGGACAACAAGGACTGTAGATTTAAAATAACAAATGTAACTGTTAATGAAGTTGAATGTCTGCTTAACAAATGCAAAGACAGACCACCAGGTGTTGACAATTTAGATATAATATTTATGGTATCCAATTAAATTTCTGCCCCTGTTTGTCATATTATTAAGTATTGAGAGATGCATCTGTACTGACGCTTGGAAAATAGCTACAATTATTATTCCTCTTGCTAAAAATACAGCTGCACCGTTTTCTGGCACAAACAGTCGCCCTATTAGCTTGTTACCAGTGTTAGGAAAGGTAATGGAGCTAATTATATTTCAACAGATGCAACTTTATTTGTAAATAATTTAAATACAGACTATCAACATGCATACAGGCCTGGCCACTCTACATGTACGGCATTGACACAGATGATGATGATTGGCAATGTGATATTGATAATGAAAGATTGGTTTGTTTTAATTGATTTTAGTGCAGTGTTTGATTTGACTGATCATCATTTGTTATTAGAAAAGCTTAAACAATATGGTTTCACTGTAACAGCATTAAGATGGATGGAGAGTTACTTAAGCGACAGAAAGCAAACTGTTTTCTTTACAGTAAGTGTTAATGTTAATTGTGGATCTTTTTTACAATTTCCAATTCTTTCTAATTTTTTATTATGATGGTGATGTCATCCGCATAAGCCACAACGACAACCCACCGGTTAGCCTTATGTAATTTTTTTATCTTATGCAAAGAATAAAAGGTTAATAGCCAAAATATAAAGTGCAGCGGAAAAAGGGCACCATTGTTTTACCCCCCTCTTAATTTCAAAGCTCTCAGTTAAAACCCCATTTACATTTACTTGAACTATTGACTCTACATATACAACAATTTGACCAGGTTAATACATTCCTGATTAAAACCATGCACCTTCAACTGAATGAATATTGTATTAACATTTGCAAAAACAACAAAAAAGCACAGACAGTTCACACACACAGTAGCCTACGGCCCGG
>NC_137863.1:30020569-30030569 GCF_963924005.1 Protomyctophum bolini | reverse complement strand
AGGACAGCCCCCCCTACTGAGAGAGAGAGAGAGAGAGAGAGAGAGAGAGAGAGAGAGAGAGACTTTTTGACTTTTTAACCAAATATTTATTTTTACAAAACTCTCATCAATCACGACTTAACAAGACTCACAAAAATAAAAAACACATTCCAACAAGGATAAAAAAAATCACATCATTTCCAAAGACAAACTAAGTTGCTCATCCATTATGGAACACAACACATCATCATGTCCAGACCATCAAAAATTGATCAATGTCATTCATTGCTTTATAAAAATTCAAATCAATCATGATTCTCGCTTTCACCATCCTTTTAAACAATAAATCTACATCAATGTCCACTGAGTCATCAATTTTCCCTTTGCTACTAACATACTGTAGATAGCCATCTTTGCTTGTCCCATGAAATTCATGAGTTGAGACTTTTGTTTTGTAGCCATTCTATATTTAAAATCCAAAATAAATGTTTGTAAGGAGAAAACTTCTCCCACCATACTGAATAACCTCTCCAGCAACCTGAAAAAGGGCACCAGGCGTTTGTACTCCACACTGTGGAACACCGTCTCTCTGAAAGGACATTTATCAGTTACATCCTGATTCATGACAGAAATAAAAGCATTGACAGCTATTATACCATGTAACTCTCTCCACTGTAAGTCAGCTACCTTTTTAGTCAATGGTGGCTTGTACACTCCTCCACTCAGGTTTAACCTCTTCCCCCAAAAGCAGATGACCCCTTCTTGAAGAGCATGGTTTTAAAATCCACTAGAAACAGTGAGTTATTCAGGCCCAGTCCATTAAAGTGTTGAAGAGTGACATGAGCAAGTGGTCTCCATACCAAATCTTCAGGTCCATACAACAGCCTCTGAACAAACTGCAGACGGAAAGCAGCACCTCTACTAGGCAGATGTATGAGTCCTTGTCCGCCCTCCTCCTTTGGAAGGAAGAGAACAGCTTGTGGAATCCAGTGCAGCTTATCCCAAAAGAAATTGACCAAGATAACCAGCTTTTTTTAAAGCAGTTTTGGAGGAGGATCCACACAAGCTAATCTATGCCACAAAGAAGAGGACACCAGATTATTAATTATGAGTGTTCTACCTCTATAGGACATGCTTGGCAAAAGCCACTTCCACTTTTTAAGCTTTCCTTCTATTTTTTCTAAAACATTATCCCAGTTCTTTTTTCTCTTCACCCAAAAAAACACCAAAATACTTTATACCTCCTTTTTTCCAAATTAACCCTTCTGGTAAACTGAATTCATCTTTCAATTTATCCCCGACCATTACAGCCTCACTTTTTGCCCAATTAACTTTGGCTGAGGAGAGCTTATTAAAACACCTGCTGGCTAAACTTTAGGAAAACAACCGATCTTGAGAGACTGTTACAGGCTATTTATCCTTCGATGAGGTCCTGGCTTGCAGCTCTCCTTGATGTCTCTTCTAGCCTCAGGTATTACTGAACTGCCTCCACCTGCAGCAATCCTGCTTTTATACAGGTGGGGCAAACCATCCCCTAATCAGCAAGTGGCAATCAATTGACTCAACCACATGGCCAACTAAGGCCTATAGTAATCTTCCACACTACTATAATTTAGAGGAATATACATTCAAACATTTCAAAGGCCCAATTCATTCACAGGGCCTAACATAAAGACCAAACATAATACACACAGGAACGGAGCAATCTTTAAACAAACAAAAACAACTATGAATGTATAAACATGCCTGGAGAAGCCACTTGCAAGCCCCTGGAGGGTTTTTAGGCTTTCTCCTTCACATTTTTATTGACCTTGTGTATCATTTCCGAAATATTTTTGTATGTGAAAATAAACAAACAAAACAAAACAAAACTTCCTGGCCAAGTTGGAAGCCACTGCCCCCCGGGATGAGGTGGTGCTCACTGCTGGACACCTCCGTTGGTCGTTGTGTGGCACCCTCTTCCTCTTAGGCCCATGCTTGCTGCTGCTGATGATGTTTGGATGCACTGTAGACTCTTTTTTCCACTGCCACCAATTCCTCCTTCTCCAACCCTCCTTCCTCCACCTCCTCCTCCTGATTCTTCTCCAACCCTCCTTCCTCCACCTCCTCCTCCTGATTCTTCTCCAACCCTCCTTCCTCCACCTCCTCCTCCTGATTCTTCTCCAACCCTCCTTCCTCCACATCCAACTCCTCCTCCATGACTGCTGGGGTGTGCCATACCTGTCTTCACCTCAGCCTTGGCCTTCTTGGCAGGACACGTTTCCACATTGGAAACGTGTCTCAGGAACATCTGGAGGATTGTACTTTGGTACTCTGTTGCCAGGGGTGAGACACAGGGGTGCTACCAGAGATGGCAGGCCTTTTGGAAGTGGATGCAGTCGTTCTTCTGGACTTCTGCCTGGTTCTGAGATTGCTATTCTGTGTAACTTTACAACAGGATTCAACATGGTTTCCTCCAGCAGTCTGCGTCCCTGCT
This sequence comes from Protomyctophum bolini, assembly GCF_963924005.1. Taxonomy (NCBI): domain Eukaryota; kingdom Metazoa; phylum Chordata; class Actinopteri; order Myctophiformes; family Myctophidae; genus Protomyctophum; species Protomyctophum bolini. The sequence goes on along the minus strand of NC_137863.1, from coordinate 30,028,114 downwards.
CCATCTCTCTCTGCTCTGTTGGAAAGCTGTTGAAAAGCTTTGATAGTTCCTCCTCGCTCCAGGTTGACAGTCCGCATTTGAGGCAGGCTTCCAGCATCTGAGATACAGTGACTGGCATGGTCTCTGTCCCTGCCACAGAAACCTGTGTACCTTCTTCCGGGTGGACCTGATCCCACCACTGCCACCAAATGTCACACTTGCCTATAGTGTGGGTAGTATGAAAACCGGGAAAATATATAGAAAAGAACCTCCAGGCAGTCCTTGATGCAGAGATGCTGTTTGTCTTTATTCACACAGACCAAAAACAAAGGTATTTACAGATGTACTGGACAGGTGGCCCTCCTAGCTCTGGCCTTCCACCTCCACAGTCCTACTTTGACCTGTGTAGTGTATAAAGCTAGCGAAGCTAAATGCCCATTTGGCCGCTTAGCAACTGCCTCAGAGTCCTTCCTGCTCTGACATTCCTTATGTTTATCTGACCTCATCAAACCCTGTACACTCAAGACACGCTCCATATATGGCCATGCAGTACAGAATTCATTCCATATCTTGATTTAACCTCATCAAACCCTGCACACTCAAGACAGGCTCCATATATGGCCAGAACTCATCAAACCCTGTACACTCAAGACACGCTCCGTATATGGCCAGACCTCATCAAACCCTGCACACTCAAGACAGGCTCCATATATGGCCAGACCTCATCAAACCCTGTACACTCAAGACACGCTCCATATATGGCCAGTACATAATTCATTCCATATGTTGATCTGACCCCACCATGCCAAAGCACCAGCGCTCACCCAGCAGTCTGTCGTCACCCAGGAGGATGCGTGCATGTCATGTGACCTCGCCGTTTCTCGCCCTCAGGGCGTCTTACTGGTACTAATCCTGTCAGTAACATAATTTATGTGAATAATAAATCAATCATTTTGGTTAATGGGGTATGTCAGATCATTTGATTTGCATTATTAATAATGTCATCAAGGATACGGCCCAACGCACACACACGCACGCATGCACACTGCATGCACGGACGCGCATGCACGCACGCACACACGCACGCACACACGCACACAGAGCACACATAGGGTAGGCTGTTCTAATAATTGCAGTCTCCATCATCAGAACTATCGCTGAAAAGAACAGATAATAACCCCAATGTTCTGTGAAATGTGTGTGTGTGTGTGTGTGTGTGTGTGTGTGTGTGTGTGTGTGTGTGTGTGTGTGTGTGTGTGTGTGTGTGTGTGTGTGTGTGTGTGTGGCTAACACTTTCGGTGTTGGTAATATGACAGACTGAAGTGACCAATGTTTGCTGTGAATAAGTTCATGTGTTGCATATATTCTGTACATTTAGGGCTTGTTTGGACTCAAGCACTGAGACACGTGATGTTTCGAGTGCGTAGTATATCAGAAGCAACTGAAAATATTTGTGCCCTTGATAATGTATTTTATAAATGTGGACTCAAATAAAGAAATCGAAATGTGTGTGTGTGTGTGTGTGTGTGTGTGTGTGTGTGTGTGTGTGTGTGTGTGTGTGTGAGCCCCTTGTATATGTTTTATTTGATTTGCACCATGTTAAAACACAATGGTCCTCATTCACAACGGCGTTTACGCTCATAACGTGACGTTACGTGAGTGGAGCGTGAGCAGACAGGCATTTACGTGGATTCCCACATTACGTGGGAATTCATGGACATCTCCGTGAACTTGACGGTGACGTTGGTTGGTCGGAAACTCCGTACATAGCTACGCCAGCTCTCACCGTAGTGTAGAAGGCATACACTTGCGTATATTTATTCAGAAGGCTTTAGTCTTCATGCTGAATCAATTAAAAGTCCCCAAACCTCAGATAAAATATGTAGGCATGTGTCCCCAACATTGGTCAGCACATAAAAAAACGATATAATATAAATATTATTTACTATATAAAAGCCAAGTTTCACCATTGCCTATATGCATTCTAGAGGCAAGTTAGCCTAGAGTCCCATAAAGAAACGGCCCCCACAAGCACGACAACTTTTTATTTATTTATTAGGATATTTCTAGCATGTGTGGCAGGATGGGCGTGAGCGTTCCCACGCTGTCACGGCCCGTCCTCCGCCCACTGATTAGGGCTTGATGAGTGTCCCAGTTGGCTTTATAAGGTGACGTGTCAGCCGTGGTTGTCAGTTGTCAGTCTCTCTCTGCCACACTGCTGGTGTGTATGCCACTGCCACACGTTCCACGGGTTGTGAGTTATTCCTCCCGCATTGAGGTGATCATCCGAAACAAAGCTGTCCCGTCGGGTGACAGTGTGTTTGGTCCGCACTTCAGTGCAGGTATGTTTCTATACGTTGCTGTTACGATCGCCTGCACTTAATAGTTGACGGTGAACTTGACTGTGAGCGCTTGTTATGTTTTAGCCTCGGAGCTACTCACTCTTTCCTGGGTCCTGTTTAGCGTGTTGTGAAACAACACCACGCCACCTAGGTTGGTGTTCCTCTCTCTCCGCAGTATTTATATTCATTTGGTGTCGGTGATGCCATGGGAGTATAAACATGGGCTCTTGTTGTTTACAGTGTTCTTATACCTGGCTACGGCTGCAGTGGGTACAACAACTGTGCACGTTGGCCTCATTAAAGCGGGTGAGTTTGTGTGTCTTGCTGTTCCTCAGTGACTACTAGTAGTATAAGAGTAGTATTTTAATACAGCCGTTGTGCTTTCAGGGCTGGCACCACACCTGCTGCTTTGCTGAACTTAACTATTCCACACACACTCGGACCGCAGTGTTCGAGAGGGCTCATCACACGGCCACGAGTGGTCTTCTCGTTGGCTGCCTGAATCGGGGCCCTGGTTGATTGTAGCCCATATCGGGCATCATTATCTATATTCCTCCTGTATTATAGTATTCCACCTTATCTTGGCTTATATATATATAGATACTTAGTGCTGTATTATATGTATATATACCTCTAATTTGTATACGACTGGGCACTAGGCCAACTATAGGCGGGAGAGAGTATTGTCATTTTATTATCCTGCATCCTACCTTCAACTGAAGTGCATAGCCTACTGATATATATATATATATATATGTATTTATGTATTATCTATATATAGTATATATATACATGCTCAAGCACTTTAAAGCACTTTAGACCTCCTGGGAGCCTTTATTTATTGTTGAATTGTTTTATTAATGCATGAAATATCTAATTGTTTTATATATATATTGCTGACCAAGTATTTTAATAAAGCCTTTTGTATATTAGTTACACACGTTTCTGCCTTGACTATATGCTGCATACCGAATCTGTGTTTGGGAGTCATTACGTGCTCCGGGTGTCCAGTATTGCATTTAGTAAATATCTCCTGGGGCGCAGTTCCCACCAGGTGGCGTAGCAGGCTACCTTAAGCAACACCACCCTGTAGTAGGCTACCTTAAGCAACACCACCCTGTAGTAGGCTACCTTAAGCAACACCACCCTGTAGCAGGCTACCTTAAGCAACACCACCCTGTAGTAGGCTACCTTAAGCAACACCACCCTGTAGTAGGCTACCTTAAGCAACACCACCCTGCCACACATGTAGTAGGCTACCTTGAGCAACACCACCCTGTAGCAGGCTACCTTAAGCAACACCACCCTGTAGCAGGCTACCTTAAGCAACACCACCCTGTAGCAGGCTACCTTAAGCAACACCACCCTGTAGTAGGCTACCTTAAGCAACACCACCCTGTAGTAGGCTACCTTAAGCAACACCACCCTGTAGTAGGCTACCTTAAGCGAATACTGGAGAACTCGGGTCGCCGACTCTTCTTCATCTTTGCCGAGATTTCTTCCCGTTTCGCCGACTCTTCGTCACTTTCCGGTCCGAGTTCTGTCTGAGAACTCGGACGGAAAGTGACGAAGAGTCGCCGAAACGGGAAGAAATCTCGGCACTGGAGCGCGCATCTAGCTACTGCATGATGATCATGCACGCTGATCAGACAGCAGATCAATAAAAGCATGCAAAAGCATTCAGCTTTCACAAGTGTGCCCATATAGAGAAGGAAAATAATTAAGAATTCGGTGGCATTTCTTTCACATTGCAAAAGAGCAATTTTTGCTCTTTGTCCTTATAGATAGAAATGATATTCCCATTCGTCTTTGTGTCTGCCCGTGTAACGCACCAGCGAGTGTGAGGGGTTGGGGAACGGATGCAAAGTACATATGAAACTAACGTTAGCTCCCATGCTAGCTAGTAGCTTCCCTCGTCAACACAACAACACCACAGATCGGGTGGAAGCTGCTGATATCACGTTGCTTGTGCCCGTGGATGGGAAATAAGATTTAAAAGGCTATGGAAGCGTGGATGAAAGGCAAAGCACAGATGTGTGCAAAGTTTTGTCGGATCTGCCTGTGCATTCCGTCTGCTGCAGTGCGTGTGTGTTCTGTCAACTTCTGTGTTACTCTTGTGAGTCTGCCACTGGCTGGCTGAATGCATAGTTAAAGAGCGTCACTCATAAGCATGCGCCCTTCCTGCGCTGGAAGTAGCAGATCTACAAGTTATCTACCCGCCGCAATGCACGGCACGTTGGGCTTGTACATCTGTGTTTCTCCCGCAGTTTAGTTGAATTATATCGATCGGCCAGAAAAGAAAAGCATGTTTAATCACAACAACGTCACGTTTACTTTAGCTCCTCAGTGTTAGCGTCTGTTTTGGTTGTGTTGCTTTAGCATCGTTAGCACAGTAGCTAACATTCAGAAACTTCCAGCTGCAGCTGCTGAAAGTGCCCCGAAACGTGGAGAATATTCGGCAGAATCTGAAGAAGATTCGCCGCGCGACGACTCTTCTTCAGATTCTGCCGAATATTCTCCACGGTTTGCCGACTTGTCTTGAGAAGTCGGCAAAAAGGGTAAATCCGCCGAGTGTTCTTGTTACCCCTTAAGCAACACCACCCTGCCACACATGTAGTAAGTAGGCTACCTTAAGCAACACCACCCTGTAGCAGGCTACCTTAAGCAACACCACCCTGTAGCAGGCTACCTTAAGCAACACCACCCTGTAGTAGGCTACCTTAAGCAACACCACCCTGCCACACATGTAGTAGGCTACCTTAAGCAACACCACCCTGTAGTAGGCTACCTTAAGCAACACCACCCTGCCACACATGTAGTAGGCTACCTTAAGCAACACCACCCTGTAGCAGGCTACCTTAAGCAACACCACCCTGTAGTAGGCTACCTTAAGCAACACCACCCTGCCACACATGTAGTAGGCTACCTTAAGCAACACCACCCTGTAGCAGGCTACCTTAAGCAACACCACCCTGTAGCAGGCTACCTTAAGCAACACCACCCTGTAGTAGGCTACCTTAAGCAACACCACCCTGTAGTAGGCTACCTTAAGCAACACCGCCCTGTAGCAGGCTACCTTAAGCAACACCACCCTGTAGCAGGCTACCTTAAGCAACACCACCCTGTAGTAGGCTACCTTAAGCAACACCACCCTGCCACACATGTAGTAGGCTACCTTAAGCAACACCACCCTGTAGTAGGCTACCTTAAGCAACACCACCCTACCACACATGTAGTAGGCTACCTTAAGCAACACCACCCTGTAGCAGGCTACCTTAAGCAACACCACCCTGTAGTAGGCTACCTTAAACAACACCAGCCTGCCACACATGTAGTAGGCTACCTTAAGCAACACCACCCTGTAGCAGGCTACCTTAAGCAACACCACCCTGTAGTAGGCTACCTTAAGCAACACCACCCTGCCACACATGTAGTAGGCTACCTTAAGCAACACCACCCTGTAGTAGGCTACCTTAAGCAACACCACCCTGCCACACATGTAGTAGGCTACCTTAAGCAACACCACCCTGTAGCAGGCTACCTTAAGCAACACCACCCTGTAGCAGGCTACCTTAAGCAACACCACCCTGTAGTAGGCTACCTTAAGCAACACCACCCTGCCACACATGTAGTAGGCTACCTTAAGCAACACCACCCTGTAGTAGGCTACCTTAAGCAACACCACCCTGTAGTAGGCTACCTTAAGCAACACCACCCTGTAGTAGGCTACCTTAAGCAACACCACCCTGTAGTAGGCTACCTTAAGCAACACCACCCTGTAGTAGGCTACCTTAAGCAACACCACCCTGTAGTAGGCTACCTTAAGCAACACCACCCTGTAGTAGGCTACCTTAAGCAACACCACCCTGTAGTAGGCTACCTTAAGCAACACCACCCTGCCACACATATAGTGGCTACCTTAAGCAACACCACCCTGTAGTAGGCTACCTTAAGCAACACCACCCTGTAGTAGGCTACCTTAAGCAACACCACCCTGCCACACATGTAGTGGCTACCTTAAGCAACACCATCCTGTAGTAGACTACCTTAAGCAACACCACCCTGTAGTAGGCTACCTTAAGCAACACCACCCTGTAGTAGGCTACCTTAAACAACACCACCCTGTAGTAGGCTACCTTAGGCAACACCACCCTGTAGTAGGCTACCTTAAGCAACACCACCCTGTAGTAGGCTACCTTAAGCAACACCACCCTGTAGTAGGCTACCTTAAGCAACACCACCCTGTAGTAGGCTACCTTAAGCAACACCACCCTGTAGTAGGCTACCTTAAGCAACACCACCCTGTAGTAGGCTACCTTAAGCAACACCACCCTGTAGTAGGCTACCTTAAGCAACACCACCCTGTAGTAGACTACCTTAAGCAACACCACCCTGTAGTAGGCTACCTTAAGCAACACCACCCTGTAGTAGGCTACCTTAAGCAACACCACCCTGCCACACATGTAGTAGGCTACCTTAAGCAACACCACCCTGTAGCAGGCTACCTTAAGCAACACCACCCTGTAGCAGGCTACCTTAAGCAACACCACCCTGTAGTAGGCTACCTTAAGCAACACCACCCTGCCACACATGTAGTAGGCTACCTTAAGCAACACCACCCTGTAGTAGGCTACCTTAAGCAACACCACCCTGTAGTAGGCTACCTTAAGCAACACCACCCTGTAGTAGGCTACCTTAAGCAACACCACCCTGCCACACATGTAGTGGTTACCTTAAGCAACACCACCCTGTAGTAGGCTACCTTAAGCAACACCACCCTGTAGTAGGCTACCTTAAGCAACACCACCCTGTAGTAGGCTACCTTAAGCAACACCACCCTGTAGTAGGCTACCTTAAGCAACACCACCCTGTAGTAGGCTACCTTAAGCAACACCACCCTGTAGTATAGGCTACCTTAAGCAACACCACCCTGCCACACATGTAGTGGCTACCTTAAGCAACACCACCCTGTAGTAGGCTACCTTAAGCAACACCACCCTGTAGTAGGCTACCTTAAGCAACACCACCCTGTAGTAGGCTACCTTAAGCAACACCACCCTGCCACACATGTAGTGGCTACCTTAAGCAACACCATCCTGTAGTAGACTACCTTAAGCAACACCACCCTGTAGTAGGCTACCTTAAGCAACACCACCCTGTAGTAGGCTACCTTAAGCAACACCACCCTGCCACACATGTAGTGGCTACCTTAAGCAACACCATC
>NC_137863.1:30015569-30018069 GCF_963924005.1 Protomyctophum bolini | reverse complement strand
CATCAAACATTAATACTCATTGACCGCCGATCCCGACGACCTTTGCCACCCCCCATACTGTATTGTACACTATCCAATACAGACAGAAAAATCCCACTAAATGTATCATAAAAAAATGAAATTATAAAAGGTGTCAAAAGGTGAACTCGGCGCAGAGGGCGTTTGGACCGGAAGGTCATACTAGTTATGACGATAGTATATTTTGTTTAGTAATAGTCATTAATGGGCATAAATTATGATTAAGTAGGCTACTAAACCTAGTTGTATAATAATAATAAAATGTATTGTTCTATGACTCATATCCATTCACTGCAATACAACAGGCAAGAAGTTGCTATGTCCATCTTTGAGGGTTTGTCTAAACAAACAAATCCTGTATCATACAAACCAAACCACGTGTAGATCGGTTGAGGACTCAGCGAGTTGTGTGGTGCTTTTCATGGCTTGTGTCTTTCTGTGGGATTTCCCTGTTTAGTCATTTATCTGTGTCTGTGTCCGTTTTCACCGCCCTGCCCAGTCCCTGCTAGCCCAGCCTGTTCTGGTCTAACGTGTCTAATTCCCTGCCGTCATGTCCCTGCCAGTTGAGTATTTAGTCCTGCCCTGTTTCACCAGTCTAATTCCCTGCCAGTTGAGTGTTTGGTCCTGCCCTGTTTCACCAGTCTAATTCCCTGCCAGTTGAGTGTTTAGTCCTGCCCTGTTTCACCAGTCTAATTCCCTGCCAGTTGAGTGTTTAGTCCTGCCCTGTTTCACCAGTCTAATTCCCTGCCAGTTGAGTGTTTAGTTCTGCCCTGTTTCACCAGTCTAATTCCCTGCCAGTTGAGTGTTTAGTCCTGCCCTGTTTCACCAGTCTAATTCCCTGCCAGTTGAGTGTTTAGTCCTGCCCTGTTTCACCAGTCTAATTCCCTGCCAGTTGAGTGTTTAGTCCTGCCCTGTTTCACCAGTCTAATTCCCTGCCAGTTGAGTGTTTAGTCCTGCCCTGTTTCACCAGTCTAATTCCCTGCCAGTTGAGTGTTTAGTTCTGCCCTGTTTCACCAGTCTAATTCCCTGCCAGTTGAGTGTTTAGTCCAGCCCTGTTTCACCAGTCTAATTCCCTGCCAGTTGAGTGTTTAGTTCTGCCCTGTTTCACCAGTCTAATTCCCTGCCAGTTGAGTGTTTAGTCCTGCCCTGTTTCACCAGTTTAATTCCCTGCCAGTTGAGTGTTTAGTCCTGCCCTGTTTCACCAGTCTAATTCCCTGCCAGTTGAGTGTTTAGTTCTGCCCTGTTTCACCAGTCTAATTCCCTGCCAGTTGAGTGTTTAGTCCTGCCCTGTTTCACCAGTCTAATTCCCTGCCAGTTGAGTGTTTAGTTCTGCCCTGTTTCACCAGTCTAATTCCCTGCCAGTTGAGTGTTTAGTCCTGCCCTGTTTCACCAGTCTAATTCCCTGCCAGTTGAGTGTTTAGTCCTGCCCTGTTTCACCAGTCTAATTCCCTGCCAGTTGAGTGTTTAGTCCTGCCCTGTTTCACCAGTCTAATTCCCTGCCAGTTGAGTGTTTAGTCCTGCCCTGTTTCACCAGTCTAATTCCCTGCCAGTTGAGTGTTTAGTCCTGCCCTGTTTCACCAGTCTAATTCCCTGCCAGTTGAGTGTTTAGTTCTGCCCTGTTTCACCAGTCTAATTCCCTGCCAGTTGAGTGTTTAGTCCTGCCCTGTTTCACCAGTCTAATTCCCTGCCAGTTGAGTGTTTAGTTCTGCCCTGTTTCACCAGTCTAATTCCCTGCCAGTTGAGTGTTTAGTCCTGCCCTGTTTCACCAGTCTAATTCCCTGCCAGTTGAGTGTTTAGTTCTGCCCTGTTTCACCAGTCTAATTCCCTGCCAGTTGAGTGTTTAGTCCTGCCCTGTTTCACCAGTCTAATTCCCTGCCAGTTGAGTGTTTAGTCCTGCCCTGTTTCACCAGTCTAATTCCCTGCCAGTTGAGTGTTTAGTCCTGCCCTGTTTCACCAGTCTAATTCCCTGCCAGTTGAGTGTTTAGTCCTGCCCTGTTTCACCAGTCTAATTCCCTGCCAGTTGAGTGTTTAGTTCTGTGCCACAGTCTTTTTCTCCTGCCTCTGGTTCCTTGCCCCAGTGTATACCCATAAATACTGAATTCCTGTAGTGTTGACTAAAACTATGACGAAAAACAATCAACTAACTTTTTTCACTCAACACTGATGTATTCCTGTTCTGCTTTGGTCCTCTAGTTCTGTGTCAAACACCACTGCTCGGATCTTGATATCACCAAGGCAGCGACCCCAGCGTGATGAGGAGGTGGAAGGATTTATTGGGAGAACTGCCATGGATAAGGCCTCTGGCATTGGGCATCACAGTCTAGTTTTCATCTTCAAGATTGCCTATCTGAAAGGTGGAAGCACCAAGGGTGTCGTCGCCTCCCTGACAAACGAAGCCCGGTAAGACTGTGTGGAATGTTGTGCCCTTCTATCCTCCTGCATCTGCCAAGCACATCGTATAGAACGCAGCTGACGTCTTGGG